>NW_016690409.1:488184-669517 GCF_001604755.1 Lepidothrix coronata | reverse complement strand
ACCCTCGTGGGGTCTGATCCCCGCGGGGTCTGCCCTCTTGACCCCATCCTCCCCCGCAGGGGTCCGTGCTCTACCTGGATGCCCTCGGTGCCACCTTCCCACGGGCTCTGACCTGCCGGGGTACGGCCTTGCTGCACTGGACCCCCGGCTGCCCCCGCGCCCCGGCGGGGTGGCCGCTGCCCACCCTGTACTGCACCCCTGCCCCGGCGAGTGCCCTGCCCTCGCGGGCCACCGCCCTGCGAGTGCAGCTGCTTTTCGCCCTGCGGCAGCGGGGGCTGCACGTGCTGGAGGCCGGGCTGGCAGCCGAGCTGCGCGATGCGCTGGCAGCCCTGCGCGATGAGTGGCCCCGGCTGGCCCAGGAGCTAGCACTGGGCAGGCTGAGCCCCCAGCCCGGGCTGCCTGAGGAGGTGCGGAGCCAGCTGCAGGCACTGCTGACCCCCGACCCTGCCCGGGCGGCTGAGCTCCGCGCTGAGTGTGCCCGTGGCTTCGAGGGCATCGTGCGGCGCCTGTGGCCACAGCTGGAGGTGGTGGTGGTGGGGTCAGCACACAGCACAGAGCGACTCTACTTCGATGCCCTCCTCCAGGCTGACTGCCAGGGGCTACCCATCTACTGCCCCTTCTACCAGGCAGTGGGAGGTAAGTGTCCCCCACGCCAGGGTGTCCCCACAGTCTGCCTCAGGTGCATGCAGGGAACCGCTGCTGTATGGCAGCACAGATCCCCCTGCCCCAGCAGACACCGGTGCATTTCTGTACTACATCCCCTTCCTGCTCCCCAAAACCAGCGCTGTGCTGGCACCAGCAAAAAATTCCCCCTTGGACCAGGTGATGCTGTGTGGGCAAGGACAGAGGGTCTGAGGGCTCACACTGACACACACTGACTCTGCCCAGCCCTGCTTGGTGTGAACCTGTGGCCGGAAGAGCCAGTGCCCCAATTCCTGCTGTGCCCTGACTGGGCTTTCTTCGAGTTCCTGCCCTGCCCTGCAGAGGAGGAGCCACGGACGATTCTGTTGGATGAGCTCTGGGAGGGACGAGAGTATGGGCTGGTTGTGACAGCCCAGCCAGGAGAGTACAGGTGCTTCCTCCCTGCTGCGTGGTCCTGGGGGACCACTCACTCCAGCTCCACACACCCAGCTCTCCCTCACACTCCTCTGCCCACGCAGGTGCTGTGCTGGGGAGGTGCTGAGGGTGGCTGGCTTCCACAAGCAGTGTCCCGTGGTGGAACCTGTGCGGAGGTGAGGATACCCCAACCCCTGCTCCTCACCTCGGGGAGCTGTGAGGGGGCCCTGTAGCAGGCAGGGTCTGTGGCAGTGGCAGTGGCAGAGGGTAGCAGTGACTCACCTCAACCCCGTGCACCGCAGGGAGAGCCAGACACTGAGTGTGCGGGGTGAGAGCATACCCGAGGAGCGGTTCTGCCAGACCCTGTGCCGTGCCTTGGGCATGTGGCCGGGTGCTCGCCTGATTGACTATGTCTGTGTGGAGAGTAGCCTGCTGGGTGAGTCCCCCTGAGCTGCTCGAGTCCCCCTAAAAGCATGACTGGCACTGCCCGGGGCTCTGCCGACCCTCCGGGGCCCAGCTGGGCTGAGGGCTGTGGGCAACTCTAAACGTGCTCATGGTGCTGCTCCAGGTGACTCTTCGGGGCCCTGCGCCCCCCACTACGAGGTGTTCGTGGAGCTGCAGGGCCTGCGGGACCTGTCGGAGGGGCAGCGCTACAAGGTGAGGGGAATGTGGGCTCTGCTCTGGGGTGACCTGGCAGCCTCTGGGGGAGGGTAGCTGAGGGGCACCGGGACAATGGTGTGGGACCAGCACAGGCAGCTGCCCTCTCTTTGCAGCTGGACCAGTGTCTCCAAGAGGATTTCCTTGTCTACAAGTCCTTCCGCTTCAAGGGCAGCATTGGGCCCCTGCGCCTGCACCTGGTGAGGGCTGGAGCCTTCACCCGACTGCGGGAGGCACTGGGCTCCCCTGTGCCCATGCCCAGGGTCCTGCGGGAGGAGCGGCTGCTGCAGCTCATTCAGGGCTCTGTCATCTCCTAGGGCAGCCCAGGGGTCCCGCAGCCCACTCACCCTGGGGTTCGCTTGGTGTGCACTCTCCAGGAGGGAGTGGGACCATGTCCCTGGTGCTGGAGGTGTGGGGGCGAGGGTGCCCAGCTCCAGGGGTTTGGCTGAGTGGAGTGGATGGAGGCAGTGAGCTTGACCAAGCCTCTGCTCCCTGCTCAGTGCTGCTGCGGGGATGGAGTGGACACTTGGGAGTGTCATGGGGCAGTGGGGTCCTGCAGCCACTGGATCTGCTCACTCAGTGCCTTGGAGTGCCTGCAGCCACAGTGAAACGGGTGCCTGTGCCTTTCCTGAGGGACACCTCAGCTGTCACAGCCCTGTCCGAGGCAGAGGGCACAATGGAAATCTCTGCAGGAGCAGGAGGAGCAGCAGAGCCTTGGCTCATCACCACACTGAGTGTTGGGGCCCTGTGGCATTTTGTCCCCTGGCAGGGACACTGGGCAAGGCACAGGTGCTGGTGGTGGCAGGTGCCATGGAGCAGCCCCAGCCAGGCTCTAGTGCACATCCACTGGTTTAGGAAAGAATAAGCTCCAGCGAGGGATGCTTTTAATGTTTTAAAAACAGAAGCAAAGTAAGGGAGGATTATCTCTTAAAAAATAAATAAAGGGCCGTGCTCTGGGATTGATTTTTTATACTATTATTTTTAATCCTCATTAAAGAGATTGCTCGAGCAATCTGACTGCTCTGGGGACTGAGGAGTCACTGCCATTCTTGGGGGTCCTGGGGAAGGGGCAGCCATGAATATTTAACCGGCTCAGTGGCTGGCTGGGCTCTGGAGGCTCCGGGTTCTTTGTGCCTTTGAGGCACACGTGTACCATCGGGAGGGACTGGTCCTTTCCCCACCCGTTTGTTATGGGTTATTTTAAGGGCTGATGAGGGCATGTGGGGCACCTGCTGTGCTGCAGCTGCTGCCGGGCGACTGCTGGGCCGTGGGCAGGGGATGATGTCTTGGACAAACTTTGCACAAAGCAAAGCATCCCCCGGCACAGCCGAGACCCCCACCAGGGATAATGGGGTTGGGGCCCCTTACACCCTCCCTGCTGGAAAAAATTGGAGCAAAATTTCTTCTGCAAGTCGAGGAGAAGCATTGCCTTGGGCTGGGGGTGGCTCCCTGCAGCAAAAGCCTGGAGACCCCTGCCTGGGAGAGCCGTGTGTGGCCAGGGCTGCACTGGCTGGCTCTGCTTGCACTGCCCTGCCGGGACACCGACGCTAGTGGGGGTGCAGGCTGGTGGGGGGGACTGTGCTGGGCAGGGCCAGGCTGTAGGGTGCCCACCTGGGTGTGGGTGCCAGGCTGCAGGGTGCAAGGTCGACTTTCAGTGCCCGGCTGCAGGGTACAGCTTGTTTTGGGTGCAGGTTTGTTTGGGCTGCTGTTACTAAGGCTGCAGGGTGCAGGTGCATAGCTGCAGGGTGCCAGGCTGGGTTTGGGTGCCCGGCTGCAGGTTGCAGGTGCCAGCTGCCCGGCTGCCCGGGCTCAGACGGGGTCCCCCCGAGATGGGGCGGCTGCTGGGCCGGGGCGCTGCGGGGCTGGGCGGAGGCCGGGGATGCCCCGGCGGTGGGAGGTTCCGGTGCCCGTCCCCGAGCCCCGCCGCTGCAGCCCGGGGCGGGGGGGCCGCGCCGTCCCCGTCCCCATCCTCGTCGCGTCCCCGCCCCCGGCCCGGCCCGTCCCCTCCTCCCGGCCGCACCGCCTCCCGCCCGCTCCGCCACTGAGCCCGCAGCGGCGGCGGCGGCGGGCGCAGGCTCCGGGCGCCCCGGGGCCCCGCGGCGGCCGCTGCCCTGAGGCCGCGGGGGATGGCAGAGGAGCCCCGGGGCGCCCAGCCGCCGGGCTCGCCCCGCCCCGCCGCGCCGCTGCCCAACGGGCCCCGCGGCGGCGGCGGCGGCGGCGGCGGCAGCCCCGGCTCGGGCTCGGGCAGCAGCAGCCGCGAGGACTCGGCGGAGCGAAGCCCCGCGCCCACCGCGCCCCGGGCCAGCATCATGAAGGTGAGAGCCACGCACCGGCCCGGCCCCCCCGCGCCCTGGGACCGGCACCTGCGCAGCGCTGGGAGGGCAGAGCCGTGTCCCCCTGCCGAGCCCTGCGTCCCCCCGCACCGGCCCTGCCCCCTACCCCCCGCTCTCCCTGGGCCCGTGGGGCGGCTCCGCGGAGCCGCGGAGCAGCCGTACCCCCGATCGGTGCCCGGGGTTCGCCACCTGCCCGGTCACTCCGGGACTGGCACGACGTCCCCTCGCCCTGCCCGGCCCCGTGGTCCCCAAGGGCACAGCCTGTTCCGGCCCGGCTCTGTGGAGTGTCCCTGGGTCGCCCCGTCCAGTGCCGCGGGTCCCCTGCACGATCCCGCTGCAGCATCACCCGGTCCTTGCTCAGGGCACCATTAGGTGCCAGTGAGAAGGGGCTCGCTCCTGCCCCTCAAACAGCTTCTGCTCTCCCGTGCTCTCTACCGCCAAGCGCTGAGCCTTCGGCCCGGCCTGGCCAGCTCCCAGCCTGTTCCTGTCACCTCCCGGAGCCGGGCCGTGGTGGGGCAGGGAGTCAGGCAGTGTCTCCGGGGTCTCCCACTTGAGTGGGCAGTGGATCATACATGTGCTTTCCTAAATGAACTCCCCTGATTGTGCTGATGCTGGAGGTGCTAGCTGACACAATGGGTCACGTCCGCCCGGGACTTGCCTCCCGGCTCCCGGCAGCCTATTTTAAGCTGGGATTGCTCCAATGCTATTAATACCCCATGTGGGGGCTGTTCCCGTGGTGCCCCAGCCTCGCTCTTCTGCCCCCGGGACCTGGTTCTCTGGGCAACGGCGTCGGGACACTGAGCCCTGCCCGCGCCCTCCCGGGCTCCCGCTACAAACTGTTGCGGGGGCGGCCGGGCTGTGCCCACGCGGTGACGGCGCGGAGACCTCCCGTGCAGCCAGAGGCTGGTGCCGGTGCGCTGTCAGTGCCCGGTTTCCTTGGGGACCTCGCCGGGGTCTCCTGCTGCTCCCGGGACGGGCCAGCATCCCTCCCTGCCCAGGGGACCGGCCGCGGGCAGGCACTGCGGGCTGGGGGTGGTGAACCTCCCACTTGCCCCCGGGCTGGGCACATCCCCGTCACCACCTGCGTCACCGCGGGATTTGGCCTCACGTGAAGGTCGGGTGGCCCAGGGCCAGCGCAGGCGGGGGAGGGAGCTGGCCCGGGAGGGGGTCAGACCCGGCCAGTGTCCCCATCTTGTGTTGATCCGTCGTGCATCCCCGAGTCCATCCGGGGCCTGAGTGGCAGTGGAGGCACGTGTGGGAAGAGCTGCCAGCTCTGTTATTTTTTGGGATTTCCAGAAAAGGCTGAAGGAGTGAATCTGAAAGAGCGACTCACTGGCTGTGTGGAGCTGGGGGGGACTGGAGCAGCGGGATCCAGAGCTGGCCCCTGCAGTGTTCCTGTGCTCTGGCTACAGGATCTCCTCCCTTCTCTCTTCTCAGGCTAGAAGCAGAGGGGTCTGGAGGTCCGGTGGGCTGGGAGGATGCTGGAGAGGGACTTGGTGGTACTGGATCTATTCTTTCCTGCTGCAGGAGGTGGCCTTACCCTAGCGGCTCACTGTCCCATCTCTTGTGTCCCCTCCCCATCCCATGCCAGCCCTGGGAGCTGTGTGGTGCCTCCACTGGGATCTGGCTCCATGGCCCCTCGCTGGGGAGCGGCAGCTGGTGCTGCGGGGAGTGGATGTGTCAGTCGCTCTCTTCTTGGCAGGGAACAAATGATGGTAGAAAAGCCTTGATGGTGTCTCCTACTGCCTCCGCTCTGGGGTTGCTGCCTGCTTGCACCCTGCCTGCATCCCTGCCAGTGCTGCCCAGCCCCAGAACCTGGGGAAATCAGCTGCAGATGAGTCCTGTCATGGCTTGGGCTGGAGGATATGGGGAAGGGAGGGACAAATGATGGGACCTTCTTCATCCTTGGCTTGGGAGCAGGTTGTGTGGCCAGTAGTGGTGGCTGTCACGTGGAGGCTGAGATTAGGGCAGCGGCACTCTCCAGGGCACTAATACAGGAGGTAATTGGCTGAAGAGGTGCTTAGCACACGCTGCAGAGTTGGGCAGGGCATGAGCAACTGGGACGTGCCCTCCATGCCCACCAGTGGCATCCTGGGTGGCATCAGCATCATGGTTGGTGCTTCCCTCTACAGAGCCCTGCCTGCTCTCTGCCAGCTTGGTGGCGCAGTGACCAGGATCACTGCTCTGACCAGAGCCCTGCCCTCTGTCTGGGGATGCCCTGTGCTCCAGTGGCCATGGGCGTCACATCCTCCTGGCTCTGCTGGTGCCCCACTTGTCACTTGCCTCTGCTGCTCCTGCCTGTGCCTTGTCCAGCTCCTCGTGGGGTGTCCCCAGGGTTGAAGACCACCTGGAACAGCCTATGAAGGGGCTACCAGGGAGCAGTGGCTCTTCCCTGCTGGTCTCCAGGAGTGAGGAGCTTTGGGCAGGGGACCCCTTGCACCCAGTGCCCACCACTTGCTGCTGGCCCATGCATAGGGAGAGCAGAGCCCATGTGCTGCAGGGCACTCTTGGGTCTGTGCCACATATCTGCACCCCAAAGTGCTGCAAAGGGGACTCTCTCCCCTTCCCAAACCTGGGGGGATGGGGGGCTGCAGGGAAGGCATTCGGGCTTTTGTGCTGAGCCAGGGTGGCTGGGGTACCAGCAGGGCTGGTGAGGTCGGGTGTGTCTGGCTGCCTGCAGTGGGCACAGCTGGAAGCAGGTCCTTGGCGCTGGGTGCACGCAGGCCCCCCGCCCGTGTTTCCTTTCCGGATGGATTTCCTGTTTTCGGCTGTGGGGCCCGGTGCGGAGCCGCACTGGGTGGGTGCGCCGGGCGGGGAGCGGGTCCGCAGAGGTGCGGGCATCCTGCTCGGGGCAGGAGGTGCTGCCCTCGGTGCCCATCGCCCCCCGGCAGGGCGAGGGCTGGGGCTGCTCGTCAGTGGAGCGCTCAGATTGCAGCTTGCAGGAGGCATCCGGTGCCGAGTCCTTCGCCGCAGGGCTGTCCGATGGCGTGACCTGCCGCTGAGCCCTTGCCGACCCAGGCTGCCTGGCACAGAGAAGGGGTCCTGGAGCTCAGCCAGCTTCTTGGAGCAATCTGGCAGTGAGAGGATGCAAACAGCTCACACATCTGAGCTCTGGGGCAGCAGAATCTGGCTGGCTCTAACAATGGGATGAGGGCTGGGGCTGGGTCCCCCATCCCTGGGCCACTGTGTCACAGGCATCCCTGGGGGAGCCATCCACCCGTTTCTGTGACCTGTCCAGACTGCCCTTGGCTGCGGCTGCCTGGCCCCAAGGGGCAAATCCCAGGCCCCCTGGGTCAGGCACAAGGACACACTTGTCCAGGCACAGCCCCACACAGGAGGTGACGAAGGTCTCAGGACACTGGAGGGGAACACCTCCTCACCCCCAACCTGGGCAGCTGGGCAGGACCTGCCTCTGACAGAGACACCATCAGATTAGAGGTGACTCAACCATAATCTTGAAGAAGTGGATTAAATCTCCTCCTACTGCGCTACTTAATGAAATCCATCCCATAATACGCTCCTGGCCCTGCTGTTCCCCCTCATCTCCTGCCCCTCCCATCCCCGTGACAGCAGGGTCCACCTTCCTCACCGTGGGGCAGGATAGAGTGCAGGCATGGGGTGCTGGCAGCGAACAGCCCATACCCCCGTGACCCCTGACTCTGCAGGATGGGGCCATGGCCATGCTCATCCCTAGCACATGGCACTGGCAGGGGCTGTCCTGCCCCTCTCCTAGCAGAAGGCTGGAGGGTCTGGCTGGGGTTCCCCAGGAGCATCTCTGCTCATGCATCACATGCCAGGCATCGGTTTTAATTCTGGTGTCCCCAGCCAGTGTCCTCAGCCCCATGCCGGGCTGCCAGTGAGTGGCCATCCCTCCGAGGGTGAACGAGCAGTGGGGAAGGATCTGTCTCAGGGCCGGGAGCAGGAAGGAAGGAAGGAAAGCAGAGTTAAATTAAGCCAGGCAGCGAGCCGTGGGGGAGGCCAGGGCTGGAGCCAGCTCCCAGCCCCCAGGAGAGGGATGGACCGGGTTGGACTGGGCTTCATTTGGCACTGGGACACCCTGGGGCACCCTGGGGTGCTGCACTTCGCTTTGGGCTGGGGCGGGGGGACCCTGAGGGAGGACCTGGAGGGGCACGTGCTGCCTGCTCGTCCCTGACAGCTCTGTCCCTTTCCCACCCTGGTAGGATGGCTCCCGGCAGCGGCTGCCACACAAGAAGAAGACGGTGTCCTTCAGCTCCATGCCCAATGACCGCAAGATCAACAGCACGGCTGCCTGCATCTCCCTCATGCTGGAGGGCTGTGAGCTGAAGAAGGTGCGCTCCAACTCCCGCATGTACAGCCGCTTCTTCGTGCTGGACGCCGACATGCGCTCCGTGCGCTGGGAGCCCTCCAAGAAAGACTCAGAGAAGGCCAAGATTGAGATCAAGTCTGTCAAAGAGGTGCGTGTAGGCAAGAAGACACCTGTCCTGCGCAGCAATGGCCTCTCTGACCAGTTCCCGGATGAGTGTGCCTTCTCCATCATCTATGGAGACAACTACGAGTCCCTGGACCTGGTGGCCAGTTCGGCCGACGTGGTGAGCGCCTGGGTGATGGGGCTGCGGTACCTGGTGTCCTATGGGAAGCACAGCCCCGAGGCGCCTGGGACTGGCCACCCCAGCCTCCGGACCTCCTGGATCTCCTCTGTCTTTGACCTCGCTGACCTGGATAAGTCTGGTCGCATCCCTGTGTCCCGGGCTGTGCAGCTGATCAAAGCACTCAACCCTGGCATGAAGACCTCCACCATTGAGCTGAAATTCAAGGAGCTGCAGAAGGCCAGTGAGCGTCCTGGTGCAGAGGTGGCCTGCGACCTCTTCGTGGAGGCGTACTGTGAGCTCTGCACCCGCCCTGAGATTTTCTTCCTGCTGGTCCAGTTCTCCAGCAACAAGGAGTACCTGGGTGTGAAGGACCTGCTGATGTTCCTGGAGGTGGAGCAGGGCATGGAGGGGGTCACAGAAGAGAAGTGCTTGGAGATCGTCGGCAAGTATGAGCCCTCCAAGGAGGGCCGGGAGAAGGGCTACCTGGCCATCGATGGCTTCACGCGCTACCTGCTCTCTGCTGACTGCTCCATCTTCGACCCGCAGCACCGCAAGGTCTGCCAGGACATGGCACAGCCCCTCTCCCACTACTACATCAGCTCTGCCCACAGCGCCTGCCTGCTGGAGGACAACTTCTGGGGCCGCTCGGACATCAGTGGCTACATCAGTGCCCTGGGCCTGGGCTGTCGCAGCATCGAACTGGTGCTGTGGGATGGCCCCGAGGGCGAGCCTGTGGTCTACACCAGCCCCTCAGCTGCTTCCTGCGTGCCCTTCCGTGCCGTGGTGGGGCTGATCGACCAACACGCCTTCACCGCCTCCGCCTACCCCCTCATCCTCTGCCTGGTGGTGCGCTGCTCGGCCCCCCAGCAGCGCCTCGCTGCCCAGTGCCTGCGCAAGACACTGGGGGACAAGCTGTATCTGGAGCCCCCCAACCCAGTGGCGTCCTACCTGCCCTCCCCAGAGCAGCTCAAGGGCCGCATCCTCATCAAGGGCAAGAAGCTGCCACCCAGCTGTGAGGACAGCGAGGGGGAGGTGTCGGATGAGGAGGAAGGCTGGGAGCTGGCACGGCGGCTGGGCCAGGAGGACCGGGAGGCACCGGAGGGAGGTGGCCCGCGGCGGGTGCGCCTCAGCCGGGAGCTCTCAGAGCTGGTGAGCCTCTGCCAGGCTGTCCCCTTCCAGGACTTCGAGAGCTCACGGCGTGGGCAGCGCTACTGGGAGATGTGCTCCTTCAGTGAGGTGGAAGCAGGACGCTTTGCCAACGAGTGCCCGGCTGAGCTGGTCAGCTACAACAAGCGGTTCCTCTCCCGCATCTACCCCAGCCCCATGCGCATCGACGCCAGCAACATGAACCCCCAGGACTTCTGGAAGTGTGGCTGCCAGATGGTGGCCATGAACTACCAGACACCGGGGCTCATGATGGACCTGAACGCGGGCTGGTTCCGGCAGAATGGGGCCTGTGGCTATGTCCTCCGCCCAGCCATCATGCGGGAGGAGGTCTCCTACTTCAGTGCCAATGCCAAGGACTCCCTGCCCGGGGTGCCCGCCCAGCTCCTGCACCTCAAGGTCATCAGTGGGCAGAACCTGCCCAAGCCCAAGGGCTCAGGGGCCAAAGGGGAGGTGGTGGAGCCCTACGTCTGTGCCGAAATCCATGGCATCCCAGCTGACTGTGCTGAGCACCGCACCAAGACAGCCCTGCAGAGCGGGGACAACCCCATCTTTGATGAGAGCCTGGAGTTCCAGATCAACCTGCCCGAGCTGGCCGTCCTGCGCTTTGTCGTGCTGGACGATGACTACATCGGGGATGAGTTCATTGCCCAGTACACCATTCCCTTTGAGTGCCTGCAGCCCGGCTACCGCCACGTCCCCCTCCAGTCGCTGGCTGGGGAGCCCCTGCCCCACGCCACCCTCTTCGTGCATGTGGCCATCACTGACCGCCGTGGCGGGGGCAAGGGGCACCGCCGGGGGCTGGCAGGGCGCCGGGGCCGCCGAGTGCGGGAGTACACCTCCACCAAGGCCACCGGCATCAAAGCCATCGACGAGGTCTTCCGGACGGCCACGCAGCCGCTGCGGGAGGCCACCGACTTGCGGGAGAATGTGCAGGTACAGACCTTCCAGAGGCACTGGGGGACCTGGTTTCTGTGGGGGAGGATGGGGCCTGGGTGTCCTCCTCTTCCGGGGAGACGTGAGCAAGGAGCAGAGAGCCAGGGGAAACAGGGATGTTCCTGGGTGGGGAGCCACTGACGCCGGTCTCTGCCCGCAGAATGCACTGGTGTCCTTCAAGGAGCTGTGTGGGCTGACACCCGCCGCCAACATGAAGCAGTGCATCCTGACAGTGTCCACGTGGCTGCTGCACAGCGACAGCACACCCAGTGTCACCCTCAACCTGGCAGAGCAGTACCCCCCCATGGAGGCCCAGGGCCCCATCCCCGACCTGCTGCGCAAGGTCCTCACTGCCTACGAGACGGTAAGTGCCACTCTGCCAGGACTTGGCTCTGTGGGGTCGGTGGCACCAGGACCTGCCCAGGACAGAGGATCCTGAACTCGCTGCATCCATCTTGCAGCAGGGAGAGGTGGGCGGGGGGCTGTGTAGGGGCTGCCCAGGGAGGAGTCTTGCTGAGGCACAGGCTTGCCCAGATCAGTACGACCCTGGGACCCAGCAGCCCCTGTCCCTCCGCCTGCACTGCCTGCCCCTTGCCCTCGTCCTGCCAGGTGGAAGAAATCCCATTAATAGCCGCAGCCAGAGCCGCTTCCTTCCTTTGTGTTGGAGAGAACCTGGCCACCAGCCAGATGCTGACAAGACCCCTGACAAGCCCCATCTCCCCATCCACTCGGCTGGGGGGGGTGCGGGGCAGGGGCTGCTCAGCTCCTCATGCTGCCCCTCTCCCCAGATGATCCAGACCAGCCGGACACTGATCGAGTCTGCCGACGTGGTGTACGGGAAGCTCATCCAGGCACAGCAGGCAGGTGGGTCCCTGAGGGCAGCCCCAGCCCTGGTGTGGCTCTGGCCACAAACCTGGGCACATCCTGGGGTGCTGGGGTGTGGGCCCTCCTGCGCCGGGACAGGGTGTAGGTGGGTGGGCTGCAGGGCTGTGTGGGAGGGAACAAGCAGAGCGGGGGAGGCTGATGAGGAAGCGGGGAAGAGTCATTAGCTGCCAAATGCCAGAACATAATTAGTGCCAGAAATAACAGGCTGGGGCTGACGGTAGAAGTGGCAACTGAGTGTTACGACTTCCCAGACACATGGCAGAACCCACACAGGCAGGTGCTGCTGCTGCCTGCCCCAGTCCTCCCCCCGGCTGCCCCCACCACAGCAGCTGGCTGGGACCCCCAGCTTTGCTCCAGGCTCTGATGGCTGCGTGGCCCCTCTGTGGGCTGGGACCTGCAGGGATAGTTCCACCAGTCCCAAATACATAGGGGGGTGCTGGCCCAGGGGCTTGTGTGGGCTCCCCATGGGGCTGGGAGAGCCTCAGGAGCTGGAGGGACAGGGGAGGAAGGAGGGGGCCCCGCTCTGCCATCCCCTCATGCCAGCCATGCTGCCAGCAGCCCTGTTTGTTCCCTGCCTACGCGGCAGACGGAAACCTCCCCGAGCTCTTGGCTTTCGGCTCCGGCACCGCTGCCAGCGCTGAGGGAGTGGAGCAGTGGGGCATGGGCTGCGGAGCACAGGCTCTATGCCCTCCTCTACTGCTCCAGTTGCTGTGCTGGGGTGTTGCAGGGCAGAGGGTCCTGGGATGTGTGGCCTCTCAGGGTGGTGGCAAGCAGCGGTTTTGGGGCTGCAGCCCCCACCCCCATGCCCTGGTGCTGTCTGTCCCTGCTCTCGCCTAGGCTGCGCTGTGGACAAGCCCCTGTGGTGCTGGCATGGCCAGTACCCAGACGGTGGGTGTTGGGGGGTCTGGGGAGGTGCGGCTGCGGTGGGGGTGCGGCGCTGGGGGCGTCTGATTGGCAGCATGTGGGCGAGCAGGCTGCGTGGGAGCCCTCGAGTGGGCCTGGAGCCGGTGCTGCGTCAGGAGGGGTAAATATAGCACCCGCTCACGAGGACGTCACGTGGTGCACAGTGCTGGGGCCCACACTCCAATAGGGGAGCCTGGTGGGCCTGCTCTGAGCCCCCCTGGGTGAGCCATGGGGTGCAAGAGCTGTGCCTCAGCCCAGGGCCCAAAACCACCACAAGCTGGGGCCAAGCAGGGTGCCAGTGTGCTCGGGGCTCTGCTGGCTCATCGTACCTGGCACAGAAGGGTTTTGGGGCTGCTGGGGCAGTGGGGGACCCACCCAACCTGCACCCCCATGGTGGGCAAAGGGCGTCCCTCTGGCTTGGTCCCCACTGGTGGTGGCCATCCCCATGCCAGCATCCCTGCACTTACTGAGCACCACTCCCACCTGCGCAGGGATGGATTTCCACAAGGAGCTGCACCGCATCGAGACCAAGGAGGGGCTGCGGGGCCGCAAACTGCAGAAGGCGCTGGAGAGTTTTGCCTGGAACATCACCGTCCTCAAGGTGAGGGCTGAGAGCTGCACAGACACACCTGTCCTGCCCTGACACCTCACCCTGATGCCTTCACTCTAACACCCCCCCCCCCAATGCCCCCTCCCTGCAGGGCCAGGCTGACCTCCTCAAGCACGCCAAGGCAGAGGCACTGGACAACCTGTGGCAGATCCACAACGCAGGACAGTCCTGCGGCATTGGCAGGAATGGCTCGGCCTCACCAGAGCTCTCCCGGCTGCGTGCCCCACTGGAGCCCATCCCCGAGACTGATGGAGGCGGCGACACAGCGTCCTGCTGACCCCGGCCTGGGGCTCAGGGGCCCAGACTGAGCATCCCCAGCCACAGGAGAAGGAGTCCCAGCCTGCTCATGGACAGGCAGCTGCTTGCAGGCTCAGGCTGCCTGGGGGGACACATCTGGAGCCTCTGCTCTGCCATGTTAAGGGGCTGCATCACGGCTCAGTGGAGAGGTTGAGGAGGGATGATCCTACTCCTGCTTGCCTCCCCTGAGCTCCTAAGGGACTCATCCATCCCTCCCATCTGCTTCCAGAGCCTGCACTCTGCTGCAGGGCTGGTGGGGATGCTGGTACTCTGGTGCCCGTGTGCGTGTAGCCTGCTGTGCCAGATTCTGCTTGGAAAAGCAGCCCCATGTTTGGGCTCCTGCCCTCCCTCCCCAGGGCTGCAGGTTTGGCTGTTGCCAGCCCTGGGGAAAAAAATCTGGCTGGCAGGAAGGGTCCTGGCTAGTCCTGTCACCTCTGTGGCACACCTGGGGCCCCCACTGTGCAGAGGGGCTGGGAGGCTATGTGGTGCAGCAGCTGCGGGGCCAGAGTGCCAGTGGATGTGGCTTCTGGCATCAGGGAAATGTTGGGATTTGTCCCCCAGGGCAAGGGGGTCCCAGCACAAACAGAGGAAGGTGGTCTGGGGTTGGACTGGGGCTGTGGAGCATTATAAAGAGTCCAAGAACCTTCCTGGTGCCCTGTGGCTCCCTCTGTACCTGGCACGGGGCCAGGGCAGGACGGGGTCACCAAAAGGGATGGAGGGTGGCATCGGGTATGGGACCCTGATGGCACCATCACTCCCTGACACCATGGGGAGCACAGGATGACGACTCCCCACGTCAGGGAGCTGTGCTGCTGCCAGCACCCCTTTGTTCGGGGGGATAATTAGCCTAATGGGGCTCCAAGCATGCTGTGCTGCCAGTGCTGGTCAGTATTGACCTCCAGCCCCTTTGTGCCAGCCTGGCCACAGGGCCTGTGGGTAATTAGGGCCTCATTAGCGCCTGGCACCCCAGCCACTGAGCACCTACACAATGAGGAACTGCAAATGAGGGGAAAGGCCTGGATGGTCTCCGGGCTACCGGCCCCAGCGCACCCGTGTCTCCCAGAGACCGTCTGCTCCCGCTGCCCCAGCGGTATTTTTGGCAGCACTATTGTGCTGGGCCCTATAAAGCAGCAGCAGCAGCACAGGGCACTGTGCTCTCAGCTGCCCAGTGGGACATGCCCCAGAGCCACTCGGCTGCCTGAAGACCCCAGGAAGGATGGAGGTGCCAAACACCAAGGTGGGGCTGGGGCACTGCAGCCCTGGGGGTAGAGGAGGGCAGTGATGGGAGGGAGGTCAGGATGTGGGACTGGGGGTGCAGGAGGGCCTGGCCAATTCCTTGAGAAGCTCCAAGTGTGTGGCAAATCCCCAGGGCTCCCCAGCTGCGGCCAGCAGCTGATCAAGGAGCTTCTTATGAGGGATCTGAGTGCGCAATGCCTGTGGCGTTGAGCTTGGGTACTCTCACTGCTCATCCTGTGGCACTGGGCAGCAAGGGGAGGGTGTTTGCCATGGCTGCCGTGTGCTGGAGCAAGGAAGGGGTGTGGTGAGGGCATCCACATCTGGCTGCTGGTCAGAGCACAGCTGGAGGTGCTGGCCATGCCCCAGGGCACCAAAGGGTGACACTCTGAGTGCACCTCGGGTGTGGGGCTGGGCCCCTGTGGCAGCGACTGGGCAGGGGGCAGTTGAGACATCAGTGGGCAAGGCAGGACAGGGGGGCAGCCCTGGGGCTGTGCACTCTCCCCCTCTCTGTGCTGTCACTGCCCTGTACTAATGCTGCCCATTGCTTTGGCAGCTCCAGCGAGCTTCCTGCCTCCTGCTCCTGCTCCTTCTCTGCTCCCTGGCCGCTCCCCGGCAGAGCCTGCCCGACTGCTGCCGGCAGAAGACCTGCTCCTGCCGTGTCTACGACCTCCTGCACGGCATGGGCAACCACGCCGCTGGTATCCTCACTCTGGGCAAGAGGAAGAGTGTCCCCCTGGCCTTCCAGAGCCGGCTCTACCGCCTGCTCCATGGCTCTGGCAACCACGCTGCGGGCATCCTCACCATGGGCAAGCGTGGGGAGCACCCTGGCACCGCCTGCCATGACACATCAAGCTGCCCTGCAGGCGTGGACACCCAGCCAACACCAGCACCGCGGGGTGCTGACACCAGCCCTGCCGGCCCCAGGGAGTGCCAGGGACACTCAGGGAAGGACCTGAGCTCGAGCCAGGCCCAGGGAGCAGCAAGGAGCTTTTACTGAGTGGGATGGAGGCAGTGGGAGCAGAGAGGGGATCCCTGGGGGGGATGGAATCCTGGGACACGCACCCGGAGCTCGGTGTAAATAGCACTTTTAGATACCTCCTCCCTGGCTCAGCCTGCCCAGGGCACCGCGGGCACCGCGGCCTTTTACAATAAACGGTAGCCTGATGTCACCCGGCTCTGTCGTCTCTCTGGGGAGGGGTCAGGAGGGCACGGCTCAGCGCCGGGTCAGCTGCCGAGGCAAGTGCCTTCCTCCGCGGTGCCCGGATTGGCTTCACCTGTGGCGCCTGCACTGGGGCGCCAGTGGGTGCAGGACCAGGACTGGGGTGAACGGAGGCGCGGCCGGTCCTGCCCCTTCCGTGGGCCCAGGAGGGCGGGGGCTGAGCGGGTCCTGGGGCCAGCGGAGTCCCGGTGCTTCCCGGTCCGGCGGGTCCGGTGCCGAGCAGGTCCCGGCGCCACCAACTCTGTGCGCCCCCGGGACCGAGCGCCCTGCCCGCGGGCGGCGGCCGGTGTCCGCTGGTGCCGAGGCCCCTCCCGGTGCCGGGGCGGGGCGGGGGCGGGGCGGGAGCCCCGGGCGGGCCGGGATCAGCCCGCGGCGCTGCGGAGGGGCCGGGGGCGGCGGAGGCAGCCCCGCCGCCGCAGCCCCGCGGCGGGCGGCCGGGCGGGACGATGCCGGTGATGAAGGGGCTGCTGGCGCCGCAGAACACCTTCCTGGACACCATCGCCACCCGCTTCGATGGCACACGTAAGGCCGGGACCGGGCCGGGGAGGGGCCGCGGGGGCGGGGGGGAGACAGGGCGTGGGGAGGCGCTGCCCCGCAGGAAACGGCCAGGGGGACGGGACTCGGCCCGGCCCCGCAGCCCCCGCCGCTCGGCCGGACGCGGCCACCCACGCGCTGTTCGGGGACCCTTCCGTGTCCCTGTGTGGCCTCGGTACACCGGGACTCCCCCTGTCCGTGTCCCGGGCCGCCCCCACGATGCTCTCCCCGCGCCCACCGCCGGTGCCGCTCGGTGTCGCCGCAGCCGCGCTCAGCACCAGGGACAGATCCCGGTGGCGGCGTGAGGCTCCGCGCGGGGCCCCGGAGGAGCGGGGGAGCCCCGGAGGAGCGGGGGAGCCCCGGGGGAGGCACGGCCGGTCTTACACTGTCGGAGCTGACCTGGGGCCCCGCGTTGCCCCGTCCCGTGCCCGAGCGGTCCCCGGGCGCTGAGCTCCCTCCCCTCCGTGTCCGTGTGCCGGGGCCGGGATGGATTGAAGCCGGGATGGATCATGCCCGGGTACCACGAGTCAGCTCCAGCACCGCTGGCATCATGCAGCCACCCTGGGGTCGGGCCGTGTTCGGGGCAGACCTAGGGGGATCCTCAGCTCCCCCCAGGATCATCTGGAGTAGGGGTCTCCCGGACCAGGTGCCTGCGGGGCTGGGTTTCTCCTCCCTTGCTGGGAGGCATAAAGATGGCACTTTTAGTCTGCAGCCACCTCCCAGGACATCGTCAAGGAACCTGGAACACCCTGGGCATGTGCTGGCTGTGGTGCTGGGCTGGCTCCCGGCCTGGAGTGACAAGGAGCCGCCCTGGTGGCTCAGGGGTCGTTTGCCCAGAGGAGCTGGGACGTGGGATGTTACATTTGGGGTGTAATGCGTGAGGAGGCAGCTAGCCTCTGAGCCTTCCCAGGCTCCGACCGAGCTGCGCCTGGAGGTGCTGGGACAGAGCCACACGTGCCTTGCGCTGGTGATCCCACTCCCTCCGCAGAGGCAGAGCGCCTGTATCTGGCTCTCCAAGGGAAGGGTCGCCAGGGGAGCTGCCTGCAACACCTCGACGCAAAGCCCTGGGAATTTGCCCCGGGGAACCGGGCTGCCCGACCGCCTCTGGGCACTTTTAAACAGTGTGGGGCTTTGCAGGTTTGATGTGCCTCTTATCGGCTTTATCTGCCATAGAGAGAGGGGTTTAGCGCAGTGATACTCAGAGTGAGTTAACCCTGCCTCTCCGGGGCAGCTGCTGCGCTGTGCCCCGGGGCTCCTGGACAGGCACACTGGCCACCATGGCTGGGGGCTGCCGAGCTCCCCCAAGGCTGCATCCTCCAGCTCGGTGGAGCCACTCCCCAGTGCAAACCCTTGTTTTCTTTTCTAATAACACATCCTGGACATCACCATAATCCCGGCTCCCCAGAGCCAAAATCTGGCCTTAGTCACAGCTTCAGGCTATTTTTGCTTCTCCAAGCTAATCCCGGGCTGAGCTGTGCTGTGGTGGCCCCCCTGCACCCCCTTCGGCCAAGGCTGCTCGCGGCTGCCATCCCCTCCCTCCGCAGCCTCTGGTGCCCTTGGCCTGCCCTGGCATTGCTCTGCCTGCTCAGTGCGGGCAATGGCATTGCTGTGGGCTCCTCTCTGTTGTGAGGGGGGGCAGAGCATGTTTTCTTGCTCCTGGCTGTGTGGTGCAGGAGTCCTGGGCTGGGGCCCCACCACTGGAGACCGTGGTGGGGCTGGGGACAGCCCAGATTGCCCATGCTGGGTGCAATCACAGCCCATGCCAGCCGCACACCCGCTTCCTTGGCACCCTGCTAGCATGAGCCCATCTGTCCCACTGGCACAGGGCCTGCAGCAGGAGCTGCTGTGGTCCTGGGACAGAGCCCGCAGCTGGGGACTGCAGGGCAGAGCTACCATTCTGTAGCTGGGCAGGGCATGGGGCTTGCGAGGGCTTTACTGTGCCTGGTGCCATCTCCCTGCTAGGGTAGGGTGATGCTGGGGGGGCTCCATGGTGCTGACAGACTGAGGATGCTGTAGTTCACCTCTGGCTTGTGCCACCTGGGCACAAGCCCTTGACTTCGCCCAGGCCTGTGGCTGTTCTCCCACCCTCTCAGCTGGTGCTCCAGCATCCCAGACCTCTGGGGATCTCAGCACCACAGCTGGGCACCCCTGGGCTGGCAGTGCCCAGCTGTGTTTGCTGCTGCTCTCGCTAAGCTGCCTGAGCCTGGGCGGAGCTGGAGTGGCAGATGGTGAGAGGGAGGCGTGAGTCGCCTCGCGTGGGCAATGGGGGCCGGCACATGGATCAGGGCTACTTCCCCTTCCAGTGCATGGGGCCGGGGTCCTGCCTGGGTGACAGCCTCGGGGAGCAGTGGGGCAAGGGATGAGTGAGCTCTAGGAGCAGCTAGGGGCAGCCAGCAGCCAGATGGAGACCTGGCTCTGCTTCCCAGGGGGACCTGTGTGGGGCTGGGAGTGCTGGGCAGGCTGGGCTGCCCTTTGTGCCCTGTGAGGTGGCCCTGAGCCCTCAGGGGCAGCTGCGTTTCCTTTCAGACAGCAACTTCATCCTGGCCAACGCACAGGGCCGCTGCGGCTTCCCCATCGTCTACTGCTCCGACGGCTTCTGCGACCTCACCGGCTTCGCCCGCACCGAGGTCATGCAGAAGAACTGCAGCTGCCGCTTCCTGTGCGGGGCTGAGACCAGCGAGCCCGTCCTGCAGTGCATTGAGAAGGCGCTGGACGACAGGCAGGAATACCAGTCCGAGGTCTGCTTCTACAAGAAGGGTGGTGAGTGGCACTGGGGCTGGGCCCCTGCCCGCAGCTCCGGCTGGCCCTGGGAGAAGCCACCAAGCAGGTGGTGCTGCCCTGCCTTCACCACCCTCTTCCTCCATACAGGAGATGCCTTCTGGTGCTTGCTGGACATCATGCCCATCAAGAATGAGAAGGGGGAGGTTGTTCTCTTCCTCTTCTCCTTCAAGGACCTCACAGAGAGCCGGGGCAGGAGCCACCCGGGGGACAAGAAGGAGGGTGAGCCATGGCTGTCGGATGGGGATGGAATCTGAGGAGCAGTGTGTGTGGTGGGCATGTGGCAGAGACTCCCTATTCCCTGGTGGGTCCTGCCTGCAATGTACACTCATGGCACAGTGCTCCCACTAACTCAGTGTGTCCTGTCTGCTGCAGAGAAGCAGAGGAACAAGAAGCCTGGGAGTTCCCACCTGCGGGCCGCACGCAGGCAGGGCCGGACTGTGCTGCACCGACTCAACAGCCAGTTTGTCCGGAGGGACCGCAGCGAGGTGAAAATCAACCGTGTAAGGACCTGGGGGACCCTCAGCTTCACCCAGTGCCTCCTGGGCTGGGGCTGCGATGGACTGGCAATGCAGCAGCTCTCCCGGAGAGCAGCTCTCAGCAGTGCCCAGCCTCCCAGGGATGCTGTTCCCATGCACGCCCATCCCTGGCCTCCCCAGCATTGATGTGCCCCCCACCCCTGGCAGCTGCACTGTAGCCAGGCTGCACATGTGTTTGGTTGGAAGCAGGAGAGCCCAGCGGGTGCCCAGAGCTTGCCATGGGAGCAGCAGACCTGGCAGCTCTGGCAGGGCCTCTTCTCACATGCTCGCTGTCAGGAAACCCCAGTGCTGGCTCTGAGCACAGCCATGCTGGCCCCAGGGAGTGCTGTTACCAGGCTGCCAGAGCCGTGGGGCTGCCAGAGCCGTGGGGCTGCCAGCCAGGGCAGGGACCAGAGTCAGTCCCTGTGCCAGGCCCTTTGCATGGCTGCAGTGCCCAACACAGGGTCCTCAGGCACCACCTGCAGCCATGGGGCCAGAGAGAGGGTCTGAGAACCACTGGGGCCCAGAGCTGGTGAGCAGGCAAAGGGTGTCACTGCATCAATCTTGAATTTTGGGGACTTGAGTGGGATGGCCCTGGGTCTGCCCTCACCCAGCTGGTGTCACATTGCCTCTTGTCAGTGCTGTGTCCCTGCAGGGGGGGTCTCTGCCCCAGCACATGTATTGGCCCCTGAGATGGTTCTGGGCAGCAGCTGGCAGTGCCAGGGGATTACCATTATTAGCATTGACATCGTGTTAATTGATGTGCCATAATCAGGCATTCTGTGCCCACCTCTGAGGGTGACCTCAGTGCATCCATCACCCTGGCATCAGGGAGTGGCAGCCAGACTGGCAGGACTCAGGAGGAGCAGGGCCTGTGGTGGCCCTCACTCCTCTTGTGGGCCCCGGACCGTCCTTGTACCACCCCATGCTTGCTCCCCCAGAACGTGTTTGAGGGCAAGCCGTCCATCCCCGAGTACAAGGTGGCCTCGGTGCAGAAGTCTCGCTTCATCCTGCTCCACTACAGCATCTTTAAGGCACTGTGGGACTGGCTGATCCTGATGGCCACCTTCTATGTAGCCGTCACCGTCCCCTACAATGTGTGCTTCATGGGCATGGAGGACAGTCTCTCGGCTGCCCGCAGCACCATCATCAGTGACATCGCCGTGGAGATGCTCTTCATCCTGGGTAGGTCCATGTGTGGAGCCAAGCGTCCATCCGGGACAGGGGACACGGTGGGACAGGGATGAGGGGTGAGGGACAGGGGAACTGGGATTGCAGTGCCCCTGCTGCTGTCCCTGAGCACTCTGGGAGAGAGACCCACGTTTGCTGTGGGCTCTGGCTCAGCTCCACAAGCCACAGCTTGTGGATGAGGGCTGGGGTGATGAGGGATGAGGGTGATGAGGGCTGGTCCTGCTGTCCTGGGGCAGACATCATCCTGAACTTCCGGACAACATACGTGAGCCAGTCAGGCCAGGTGGTGTACGACCCCCGCTCCATCTGCATCCATTATGTGGCCACCTGGTTCTTCGTGGATCTGATCGCTGCTCTGCCTTTCGATCTGCTCTACATCTTCAATGTGACCGTGGTGAGTGTTGCTGGCACAAATGCAGCCTCCTATAGCAAACCTGCTGCTGCCCGCTGCCCCTCCCACTGCCCACCTCCCTGCTCCTCTCCAGCACCCACGTATCCCAGGGGGATTCAGTACCCTGACAAGCCATGACCCTGGCTGCCTGCTGGGTGCTGGGCATGGGGGTGGAAGGCTACTTGGGGAGGAGCTCTCCCCAGCAGGCCCCACAGCCCACAACCCTCCTGCCATCTGTGTGAGTGGCAAAGGGTCCCTGTCCCGGGGAGAGGTGTTGGGGTCCGTTTCTGCCCCTGCCTGTAGCTCCGCCAGGTTTACCTGCCTGCCTGCCCCCCAGACCTCGCTGGTTCACCTGCTGAAGACGGTGCGGCTGCTGCGGCTGCTGCGGCTGCTGCAGAAGCTGGACCGGTACTCGCAGTACAGCGCCATGGTGCTCACGCTGCTCATGTCCATGTTCGCGCTGCTGGCGCACTGGCTGGCCTGTATCTGGTACGTCATCGGCCGCAAGGAGCTGGAGAGCAACGACCCGCGCACCTGGGAAATCGGTGAGCAGGTTTGGGGCGCTGGGGTCCCCCCATGCCACAGGCAGAGAGCACTCCTGTGGGGCAGTGGTGCAGGGGGTGCAGCCCTCACCACTGGCTCCTGCCCACAAAGTGAGGCCGGGGCAGGGACAGCCTTGAGGAGGGGGCCACTGGCCCCTCGGTGAGGGCTAACCCCGGGCTGTGCTTGGCAGGCTGGCTGCACGAGCTGGGCAAGAGGCTGGAGGCTCCGTACTTCAACAACTCGATGGGGGGCCCCTCCATCCGCAGCACCTACATCGCCTCCCTCTACTTCACCCTCAGCAGTCTGACCAGCGTGGGCTTTGGCAACGTCTGTGCCAACACCGATGCCGAGAAGATCTTCTCCATCTGCACCATGCTCATCGGGGGTGAGGCGGGGAGCAGGGCTGGGCGGGGGGCTCACCTCTGGCTGCCGGAGCAATAGGTCCCGAGCAGGGTGCTGGGGGAGGTGATGGACACGTGTGCCACATGAAACAGCCCTGGGCTGGGGTCTGGGGAGCAGCCTCCTGTGCTGCCCCTCACTGGGCCTGACGCTGCCCTGCTGCCCCCAGCGCTGATGCACGCCGTGGTCTTTGGCAACGTCACGGCCATCATCCAGCGCATGTACTCCCGCCGCTCGCTCTACCACACCCGCATGAAGGACCTCAAGGACTTCATCCGCGTCCACCGCCTGCCCCAGCAGCTCAAGCAGAGGATGCTGGAGTACTTCCAGACCACCTGGTCGGTGAACAATGGCATCGACGCTAATGAGGTAGGAGGTGTTGGTGAGGCTGGGCCAGCCCCCTCTGACCCAGTCCTACACCCAGCACAGGGGTGATGGGGCTGGCAGGGCCAGCTGTGAGTGTGGCACTGGAGGGACCAGGTCTGGGGCCGATTCCTGCCAGCACAGGGAGTGGGACAGGCACACAGAGCAGAGGCAGCCCACCACCACATCCAGGGCCCTTCTCTGCCAGCTGGGACTGCTGGGTTCTGCTGAGGCACCAGGGCAGCCAAGTAGAGAGATTCCCTGATCCAGAGGGGCACCTGTCCCCTGGGGCTGCAGGGCTGTGGGAAGGCTTCTCCCTGCTCCCTCCCTGCCTGCTGTGCCCAGTGCCCTGGCTCCTCTCCCCAGCTGCTGCATGACTTCCCTGATGAGCTGCGCGCGGACGTGGCCATGCACCTCAACAAGGACATCCTGCAGCTGCCCATCTTCGAGACAGCCAGCCGGGGTTGCCTCCGCTCCCTCTCACTCCACATCAAGACCTCGTTCTGCGCCCCGGGGGAGTACCTGCTGCGCCAGGGTGACGCGCTGCAGGCCAACTACTTCGTCTGCTCCGGCTCCCTCGAGGTGCTGAAGGACAACGTGGTCCAGGCCATCCTGGGTGAGGGCAGGCGATGTGGGCTCTGCCCCAGCCCCTCCTGCTGCCCAGCAGGGTGAGGGCCCCAGGGCTCACACCGCTAGCCCACGCTGGTCCTCTCCTGCAGGCAAAGGGGATTTGATCGGTGCCGACCTGTGCAGCACGGACCAGGTGATCAAGACCAACGCAGATGTGAAGGCACTGACCTACTGTGACCTGCAGCACATCGGGCTGCGGGGGCTCTGCGAGGTGCTGCAGCTCTACCCTGAGTACGCCAGCAAGTTCACAGCCGACATCCATCAGGACCTGACCTTCAACCTGCGGGAGGGCAGCGAGATGGAGGTGGGTCCATGCCCTGTCTCTCAGGCCCCTTCCCATTCTTATGGCCTGGGGGACCAGAGCAGGGCTGGGACTGTGGCACGGCCATGGAAGGGGGGGTCTCTGCACCCCCTGCTCACGGTCTCCAGGCTCCAAGGCTGGGGTGGAGGCTGCGGCTCTGCCACCCCTGTGTGTCTTAGCTCTGTGCAACCTGGGGAATTGGCAGAAAGAGCATTTGCAATGCAGAAGGCTGAGGCAGAGGGAACTGAGGGGGCACTGCAGGATAGGCAGCTGGGGCACAGCCCCCCAGAGTGCAGGAGACAGCCGGGGGCTGCAGGTTTAGTCATGCTGATGGCTTCAGCAGCTGGGGGGATGTTCTGCGGCAGAAATGGCTCTGCAGCACTTTTCCTCCCCCAGCTCTGCTGTGAGAGGCTGGGGGCTCCTCCAGAGCATCTCCCCCAGTACCCACTGCCCACAGGCCCGGTGGAGGTGGAGTGGGAGGTTGCTCTCTAGGTCCCAAACAGCCCTACCAAGACCCACCATGTCCATTGCACAGGAGAGGTGTAAACAAATCAGGGGCAGAGGATGCCAGGAGTGTGCACCAGGTCCTGCAGAAGCCCTGTCACCCTCTTCATCTGGCTGCACCCTCCAGGCAGAGATGGTGCTCTGATGGCTGAGCCTGGGATGGGATTTAGGACGAAGTCTTGGCTCTGGCTCAGGCAGTTCACCATTGTCACAGCAGCAGCAGAGAAAGGAGAGTGGGCAAGGGGCTGCCAAAGGCTGGTGCTAGGGCTGATGTGTGTGGCTGGAGGAGGTTTGGCTGTCCAGGGGGGCATCTAGAGACCGGGAGGCTGCGGCCTGTAGCCGGTCCCGGTGCAGCCGTGCGGGGGTCCCACCCGCTGCTGAGCCGGTGCCGTCTGCTCTCTCCGCAGGGGCTCTGCCGCTACTCCCGGTCCCCGCGGCTGCCGCAGGTTTGTACCGTGCCAGGGCGATGGGGGAGGACGGGGCGGGGGTGGTCATGCCTGGGACCAGCCCTGATTTCCTGCCCAACCGCAGCCTCGTCCGGAGAACGGTGCTGCCCCGGAGAAGCCCCTTCCCTCTATTCTGGAGGATGAGGAGGAACTCGACGAGGTCTTCCAGCAGTCGCCCGCCAGCCCCCCCCGCCGCAAGCTG
This sequence comes from Lepidothrix coronata, assembly GCF_001604755.1. NCBI lineage: Eukaryota > Metazoa > Chordata > Aves > Passeriformes > Pipridae > Lepidothrix > Lepidothrix coronata. Next base: position 644,850 of record NW_016690409.1, on the reverse strand, counting down.
CTGCTGCCCCAGCTGAGCAGCCCGGCGCGCCGCGGCTCCCTGAGCAGCCTCCTGGGCGATGAGCTGTGCCAGGTCTCAGCCCTGCGGCGCAACTGCCGCTCCCCGGCCCGCGGCAGCCGCGGCCGCAGCCCCTCTCCGCAATGCCGGCGGGACGCCCGGCTACCGGAGCGGGATGGCCGGAGGCCGGCCAAGCTCCTCATCCCGTCCCTGCACGCCAACGGCCCCCCGGACCTCAGCCCCAGGTACGGCTGGGACGTGCTGGTGGCTCATCCCACTGCTGCGGGTTTGTGCCCGCCAGGCTGCGAAGGGTCCCGGGGGGCTGCTGGAGGTGGTGACAGAGGGGGGAGGGAGTGGCGCGGGGCAGCTCTCACCCCCTCCCACTCTAGAGTCGTGGATGGGATTGAAGACAACGGGGGGACATCAGAGCCACAAACCTTCTGCTTCAACATGGACCCGCCGCTGCCGAGCGCGACGAGGGACTCCCCCACCTCAGGTACCGCCAGCAATGCCGGCCAATGCCAGGGCTCTGGCCCCGGGGCAGGGGGCTCGGGGAGCCCTCTGCCATCAGCCGTGTCCCCCCCGGCAGGGACCGACGTCGGCGGCCCAGCCCTGGCGATGGAGGCAGAGCAGATAAAGCAGAACATCAGCAGGCTCAACCAGGAGGTGCGGCGGCGACCGGGGTGGGCGCGCGTCTCCGGGAGCCCCGGGGGCACCGCCCGGTGCTCACTGCTCTCCATCCCTTCCAGATCAACCACCTCAACCAGGAGGTCTCGCACCTCAGCCGGGAGCTGCAGGGCATGATGGAGCTGCTCAAGGGTCACCTGGGCGCCTTGCAAACCCCTGCCTGCCCCTGCCGCCTGCCCACGGCCGTCCCGATGCCTCCCCGACCCCCGCCGCCCGCTGCCCCGGTGCCATCCTCGCCTCCCGTGCCCCCCTCGCCCCCGGTGCCCCACAGCTCTCGCAGCTCCCCCTCCGCCAGCCCCCGGGCCAAGCACTGTCCGGTCCGCAGCCTCTCTGCCCACGCCACCGCCCTGCGGCACCCCTGGGTCGGAGCCGAGGGGCCGAGCCCGCCGCGGGGGAACCCCCCCGGCCCTGACCCCCGCCGGGGCTCGGATTCGCAGCCTCCCCCGCTGCCGCCACGTTCCGCCCTCTCCTTCCCCGGCTGCTCGGCCGGGGCTTGGCCCCGCGCCCGCCCGGAGCCGCGGTCCGGCTCCACTAGCTCCCACTGACCCCGCGGACACCGGGGGCCGGGATCGGGGGAGCCGGGACCGGGGAGACCCCGCCGGAGGGCCCTACCCGGAGTGACCCCGCCGGGGGGACCCTGCCCGGGGTGACCGTGCTCTCCGCGCCCGGGGCCCCCCGGGACGTCGCGCTCCGAACTCTTGCAGGGATTTTGATACGGTTTTATACTCTTCGCCCACGGGGCCTTTCTCACAGCCCAGCCGGGCCCGGGAGGGGCGGGCGGCGGGGACCCGGAGGGGACCTGGAGGCTGAAATCCCTCGTGGATTCGGGAGATCCCCGGGAGGGTCACCAGGGGTCACGGACGCTGCCGCCCCTCTGCCGCTGTAGTTCCCGTGGTTCTGCCTCGCCCCTCCCGCGTCCCCCGCCACATCGGGAAATAAAGGCTCTATTTTTCCAGCCCCGGCTCCGGTGAGTCTACGCCCTGCCCGGGGCCGCTCCGGGTCTCCCCCACGTCCGGTCCACCCGGACACCCTGGACTACAACTCCCAGCAACCCTCGCGGACGCGCAATGACGTCACGCCCTGATAACGTGGGGGCGGGGCGCTCTAGAGGAGGGGGTCCCCGCGGGGCGGGGCCAGAATGATTGGCAGTTCCCGCCACCTGTAGATGCAGGGAGGGGGCGGAAGGGGTGGGCGGATCCGGAAGCGGAACGGGTAAAGGCGGAAGTGAGGGCCGGGGCCTGCGAGACGCACCGGCGGCGGCGGGAGCGGCGCTGCGGGCGGTGAGCGGGGCCGGGGCCGGGGCCGGGGCCGGGGCCGGGGCCGGGGCCGGGGCCGGGGCCGGGGCCGGGGCCGCTCGTTCTGCCTTGACGTGGTGGGGCCGGCGCAAAGTCTCTCCCCGGCATCTCGCCTGGCCGGGGGCGGCGGCTGGGCCCCGGCGCTCCGGGGGCCCCGCGGTGGGAGCGGAGCGGGGCCCGGCGGCGCCGCTTTGCCGAGCGGGGCGATGCCGTCGGGCTCCGTGAGCCGGGGCCGGACCGGGCGGGCGCCGCCGGGGCGGGGCGGGGGCTCGGGGCGGCCGCGATTCCCCTCCTCGCCCGGTGCCGCCGGACCGGGCCCTGCGCGCCCTGCGAGGCGGGGGAGCGGCGCTGCCGCGGGGCACCTGTGTGCGGGGGCGGTACCGGGAACGGCACGGCCCGGGGGACGGGCCCCGGCTCGGAGCGAGCTCCCGGCGGCGCTGAAGGGTCTCGGGTCAGGCCCCTCCGCGCCGGCTGTGAGCAGGGAAGGCTCGCGGGGGGCAGCGGGAGCGGCACCTGCAGCCCGTACCCTGTGCCTGCCTGGGAGCGGCGTCCCGGCTCCCGTCCCTCACAGCCGGGACTGGGAGTTCAAGGGAATCGGGGAAGGTGGGGTGCCTGCTGGGGCAGGAGTGTCGTGGGGGGATCATGTCTTGTTGTAGCTGTTCAGCCTCTGAGGTGGAAATAGAGACCCCAGGAACTAGTTCTCAGGGTTCCCAGGAACTGCTGGGATAGGGGATGTGACTTGATCTGCTGGAATTGGGCTCCAGTGGAGGCTATCCTGGTCACTGCTTTGCCGAGCACAGTCCTGTGCCCCCCGAGGGCCCTGGTGGAAGGGAATGTGTGGTGCTGCAGGGCCCTGAGCAAGGCGCACGGGCTGCAAGGACGTTCTGTGGCTTGTCCGGAGAGGAATCCTGGCCAAGGCCATCCCTGGATCACGGAATCACGACGGGAGAGGCTCCAGCACATGAGCTGGGAGCACAGCAGGAGGGCACCTGGGAGTGTGAGCAACAGGTTTGTGCTGCTAAATCCTGGGAAAGCTGCTCAAATGCTATTCCTGGTGATGCTCAAGGTGCTGACAGCTCCTGGGGCTGGGCAGGAGCCATGAGTGGGGCTGTGGCCCTGCAGGGAGCCCAGCCCAGCTGCCCCCAGAGTTTTGGGTGCTGCCCTGAGAGCTCTGACCTTGGCTGTTCCCAAGCCTGTAAGGAAGCCAGGGAGGAGAATATGCCCAGGGACTATTTTAAGGCTGGTGTGGAACAACTTGCAATCTACTATTCTTAGCTTTTTTTGTGTGGAGGGTCAGCACACTTGAGCTGCCCTGTTTACAGCGTGACATCAGTCCTGCACTGCGCTGGGTCAGGGCTCCTGAGCTGGCTCTGAGCTTGGCTGGGGCCAAAAAGACAGACTCAGTCCATGTTGGCTTGACATGCCACGCTGTCTGTGTGAGCTTCCTTGGAATATCCTGTTAAAATCCACTACTGCCTTGACTCTAAAAGTCTATTACATTTCCTTTTGGCTCACCAGGATAATAAGGTGAAAGAAATGTGGCTGCATAGGGTGAAGAATTCAGGACAGTATCTGTAGGCAGCTGTTCTTGATGTGTTCTTGGAGTGAGGAGAGCAGGTAAAGCAGGAGTCTGGCTGGACCTGGGAGGTCAAGGACAGCAACACTTGGAGTCATAACTGGGTCTCAGTGCTGAAATTGCCTCAGACTCCTCTTGAGTCACAACAGTGTGCTGGAACTTCAGAGCAAAAGTCTGTTTCTGAAGCGACCTTTCCCTCTAAGATGCTCTGGTTGATTTAGGTGACGTTTGGTTTAAGGTTGTACCAGGCAGTGTGAGTCCCTCGAGGCTCTGTAAGTAGGTGCTGATGCCCCTTCAGGTGAGAGAACAACCCAGGCAAGCTGAGATGGACTCATGGAGAAGGGTTTGAGTTACTGGAGAGCATGAGGGGAAGACTGGCTTGGCATGGGGATATGAATACAGTAAAATAAAACACTGGTCTAGTTTTACATGAACAGAGTTGAGTTAGGGTCCATTTGCTTTCGTGTGAAACCAGTGATGGGTTGGGCAGTGCCTGAATGGAACTGTGTGTGTGCTTGGCCAAACCTAGTAATCGTGATGAGATATGGGATTATCTCCATCACAGCAAAGCTCTTCTGCACCTGGAGAGGGGTCAGCTCTGGAGTTGCTCTAGGCCCTGCCAGTCACCAGCTCTGGGTCCAAACTCCCTCAGCTGCTGCCTGGTTAGTGGATGGTGGTCATGGCATCTCCCTGAACAGGGAGGGGGAAGGAATGCCAAGTGCTTTCAGACACAGGAAATGAAATGGGAACACTTCTAATGAAGTGGGTGTAGCCCAAAGTATTCCTGTCAGCAGACTTAAAAGAGGGTAGAATGTAGAAATGTTGGAGTCAGCTGTTTTCTTCCCTTGGGGTATGAAGTTTGCAGCCTCTTATGCAAGTCCTGAGAAGTCGTCAGAGTAACACTGAAAACACTCCAGACTCCGGCCAGGAACAGGGAGCCTTCCTGGCTGTGACAGTACTGGGGAGGGATAAAGCTTCATCTGAGTCCCAGAGGGAACACTGTCCTCCCCTGGAGCACAGGAATGAGCTGCCGGAGCAGTTCTACATAAACAGATAAGAAAACACTGGTTTTCATGTTTGCTTTGGTTTGGTAGAGCTCCAAATAAGGAGCTGCTTGAGGCGGGAGATCTTTGTGCCGTCTGGGAAAGATATTGTGAAGGTCACGGATTCTTTGCAGTGCAGGTGGCTGTTTGTTGCCTTGGATTGCTGATGTTGCCTTCTTGCTCACAGAATGGTGAGTGCTGTCTGAGGCACGTGTTGCTGGGTGTCTGGTCAAAGTGAAGCTGTGTCTGTTGAGGGCATCTGAGGAGGGGACAGTGTCAGGAGCAGGAGTTAAAGAACCTTGGCTGTGGAATTAAAACCTTGATGCTTTTGTTCCATTTGAGTAGGTCCAGGCTGCACCCATGAGTTGCTCCTCCAGCCTTGCTGTGCCCTGTGTTCTCTGGAACTGGACCAGCTTCTTGCAGTGCCAAGGATAACTGAAAGTGGGTGAGGGCTCCAAGAGGGAGCTGCTGTGGGACAGGGAACTTGGAGGCTTTGATCCCTACAGCAAGAGAGCAGCTAATGTGAGGTGAAAGTGATGCATGGAAGGAAGATGATGCCTCTTCTACAGAAGTCTGTGCCGAAGGGATGGTAACAGCAGGGTGGTGGCCTTGAAATCTCTGAGGATAAAGTTGTTTTGGAAAATCTGCTTTGAAAAACAGCCGGTTGCAGGGGCTGCTCTGCAGGCCACGGCTGTGCAGATGTCAGGAAACAGATGTGCGTATCAACAGCATGAGAAGGAGCTGGTGCTGCAGAAACAACTAGACTTGTTCAGGGCTGTAGCTACCAACAATGAGTAATTTAACTTTGGAATGGAAATCCCGTTTACCTGTAAACTAAGATGAGAGTGTCCATGTCTTCAGGAGTCTAGCATGTGGGACTGCACAGAGAAGTTGTTACACTGTCCTAAGTTAGTCACAACTGTAGAAGCGCTGCTGAAACTGCTGTCTGAGCTGACTTGGGTCTGTGAGTCTGCACTTTGGGGCTGTAGTGCAGCTGCAGTGACCAGTTTCCCAGCTAGAGCAGTTACTGAACTCCAGGCTATGGCCTCGCTGATCGGAACACTGAGGGTTTGTTCTTTAGGGAGGGAATTGTGTGTTGTCTGTAGAAAGGTGAAGTATTAAAATTGATCAGACTTTATGGGACTGAGATCTGTAGGTCAGGTATGTTTCCCGGTTCATCTCTTCTGTAGCAGCTGAGTCTGTTCCTCCTTCCTTCGCAGCCTGGACTCTCCTGCACTCAGGCTCTGGAAATCTGTTCTTATTAATCATATTGATGAGTTGGAATATCAGGCTGACACTCCATGCTGTGCTAACCTGGACTAATGGGGTCCATGTGTGGTTCTGGTGGGACTCACACTGGTTGCTGGTCCTGCTCACAGAAGTTGCTCCTGACTCCACGTCCTGCAGCCTGGGAGTGGGGCAGTGCAGCTCAGTTGCCTGTGCAGTGAGAGGTGAAGCAAAACCACTGGGTAACTTCAGGGCTTCCTTTGCCAAGGAATTCATGTAACGCTGTCAGCTATTTAACAAGATAAATACTTCACTGGGGCTTTTGTCTTGAGTATTTTGGTTCTAAGCCAACAAATCCATAGCGAAGCAGCTCCTTGCATAGCTGAGAGCAGCAGCAGTCCTTTGGGTAACTAGATTCTTCAGGATTTGGTTTCTAAATATCCTCAGCTTTCAGTCCTTGCTACTAGGTGAACACAGGGCAAAAATATTAGATTCTTTAACTTCTGACACCTTAAATGAGCAGCTTCCCTGTGGTGGGGTTTCCTGTTAATGTGGGGATCTGACAGTAATTCCCCTGTGGAGATTGGGATTCCCATCCTTGAGTGGTTTGTTTGAAATGAGCTCTGGTGCTATCCCCCAGCATCCTGACAGCTCTGGAGAACTGCCTTGTGCTTGGACAGGCTGGGAATGCAGCAGTCCTGGCATGTGCTTTCTCTTTTAGGGCACTCAGATTCTTGAATTTAATACTCCTATCCATGTACAGGGCTCTCCAGCAAATCCTGGCAGGCAGGTGAGGTGTGGGAGGAGCACAAACTGCAGAGGGGATAGACCTGGAGCTCTCACTTGTGGGACAGCATCAGGCATTGAAACTTGTCTTTGATCTCGAAGCAAACGAGACTGTTTTAAGAGCTTACAATAAAAAGTTGGTGCATTTGCTGTGGGATGCAGAGCTCCTGCACACGCTTCAGTGAGCAGGAGGTGGGTAGGGCAGGTGAGCAAACCAGCACAAGCCTTTTTGTGGGTCTTGTGACCTCCCAAGTGCTGGGTTTTGCTAGTTACGAGAAACTAGTAGGAAAAGTAATGCCTGTTAATCTTGATGACATGAGTACCCCACCATGCCCTTCCTTCTCATGGTCTCAACTGCTTGAATTAGCACTGCAAGCTGGGACTTCAGCTGCTTTCCCTCGTCTGCTCGGTATCACTGTGGTTATTTTGGTCTGCCTGACCCACAGCTCGAGTGTCAGGGTTCCTGTGGGGAGCAGGGAGGGGTGCATGCCCAATTCTCTGCTGGAAGAGGGGGAATGAACAGCCCTTCCCAGCATCAGAAATGGCTTCGTACAGCAGGAAGCCCTCCCTGTTTCTCAAGCCAATGTCCACTGGTGGGTGTGGGCTGACCTAGCCCAGGTCCAGGCTGTGTAATTCAGCTGTTCCCTCTGCAGAGCCAAGTTCTGTCTGACAGGAATCCTCGAAGACATTGGCAGAAAGTGCCAAAGTGCCCGTCCTGCCATGGAGCATGCTTGCTGTCTGAGGCTTTGGTGGGCACTTCCTTCAGTTATTTGGTTCTTTCTGTGACCAGCTCACCTCATTCTGTTGGAGTTCATGTAGCACAAACAGACGGCAAAATGCATTGAGATCTGTGAAATATAGGTCAGGCTAAGACTTGAGGATGTCAACAGGCTCATTTCCTTGTTTTGCTCTGGGAATCACCCGTATCAGATTTCAGGAGGCCATAACTCAGAGACATGATTCACACAGCACTGAGTGTGCAGAACGTTGGTCTGAAGCAGCGGCAGAGCTGAGGGACTGCCTGGGAACAAATACAAGGTTAAACAAGGCAAAGCTGTTCCCTTGCAAGCTCTGGTTAGAGGGGAAGCTCTAAAAGGTGGAAGCTTCTTCAGGCTCTAGAGATGCAGAGCTGCTGCTGAGCTTCTCGGACCTCATGGTGACCAAGCTGCTTCTCGCCAGAGCTGCAAATGCTGTTCCCTCACTGCCCAGCAAAGCCAGTTGCTGATTTGCTTCCTATCAAGCTTTCTCATCCTGTCAAACAGTGTTTGTCCTTCCTTGGAAGAGGGAGGGGGGTCCTGACAGTGCAATTTTTTTGCTGATCCAAGACTGGACAGGCCACTCAGAGCAACAGCTTCACAGCTCTGGCTCCTGAAACATCTCATGGCACTCGGAAGTTGCTCTTTGGGGTTTCTGTCCTACCTGCCAACTCCAGTGACCGGTACCAGCTTAACAGCAGGTGTGTGACTGCCTCCTGGTCAGAACAGTTTGAGGTGGAATGTCTTTAGGTCAGAGCACGCTCAAGTGCTTTGTGTTTTGAAAGCTGCTGAGGTTCTCCAGCTGCTGGCGCTCATGGACTGTCCCTCCAGAGGAGCTCTGAAATGGCTGGAGGTTCCCTATCAAACTGTGGGATTGTTTAAACTCGAGGCATGGTTAAAGTAGCCTCAGGCAATCACAGCTGGACAGGCATTGCCCTGGAAAGCAGCTGTTTGAAACTCTCCTCTGTGCTGAGCAGGCCTGAGTGTCCTGTTCAGAGGACACTCTGCTCCAGTTCAACCTGCTTTAAACTTCTTATTCATGGAAATCTGATATTTGCTGGGTAAATGCAGGATGTGCCCAGAGTTTCTTCATGGATACTCCCAGAACAAGGAGAAATTGGCTTTTGGGGCATTTTCTTGCAGTTGTCTCTCAGCAAGCAGCCTGGGTTAGGAGAGTAGAGTGGAAAGTGGTGATCCAGAGCGGATGTGATCAGCTGTAGCATTTATCATCCACGGGAAGTGGGAGTCGTGATGGGTACAGGAAGTACGCCTAAATCCGTAACTGTGCACTTGGAAAGCATTCCTGTTCTCTGCAGGCAGCAGAGCTCAGTGCTTAGGGAGGCCCTGGGACTCACTCGTGGGTGCAAACCAGCTTGTCCTGCTGTTCCTGCCATGGCTCTGTGCCTCTGCACCCCTCCAGAGGTTGGTGCTGGGGAGTGGATGGCAGTGCCAATCCCAGGGGATGCTGCCTGTTTGTGCTGGATTTGAACAGTTCTTGTGAAGAATGTGGCCAGTAGCCTGATGACCTGGAATGCTGTGGGATGAGGGCGTTGAGGCAGCGGGATGGGTGTGGGAAGCATTAGGTGCTGCCTCTGTGTTTGGATCAGGTTGGTGGTGATTCCTGGTGTGGGGAGGGGCTGCTGCCAGCCTCTGAGGGGACAGTCCCTGCTGCCAGGTGCCCTCCCTCCCTGTGCAGACCCACCTGCCTGGCTCCAGGGCTGTCCTCGGGCCTGCTGGGAGGTGCAGAATGTTGTGGTGCAAGTGCCGTGGGCCGAACAGATGACTCTAGAAACTCCCTTTGTCCAAATGCCTCGTGACCTGCAGAACTGCCTCCTGCCAGTGTGACACTGGGATGGTTCTGTATGGCATTGATAGTCTGAAGTTGCTTCCTTGTGAACTCAAGAGGGGAGGAAGGAACTAAAGGTCAACCTCAGTTACCTCCATGAGCTGAGTAATTGTTGTTTGAATAGACGAAGCTCTAATAACACCCATTGTGTGCTGGCTGCTCCTTACCCAGCAAGGTGTGTGTAACATCCACATGTGGTGGAAGTGCTGGAGGGCCCAGTGGTGGAGAGGAGAGCTTGTGTTACCTCTCTGGGGATGCTCAGCAGGCTGAGATCCTGCTGCAGGAGCTGCTGCCTGGCAGGAACTGCCCTGTGGTGCTTGCAGCTGATAACTTTCCATCATGGGAAGGAGCCACCACTGGCTTGTGCTGATGGTGGCTGCAGATCAAACCACCCTCTAGAACTGGTACAGCTGGTCCCTGAGCGTGTCACTAACTCTGACCTCCTCTTCCAGTTGCAACCTGCCTCCAGGTGGATCCCAGTGCAGAACCTGCAGCATCCTTAACTCTCAGCACTCCTGCACTTAAGCCACAATGGCAGGTCGAGGTGGGGCTGCCCGACCGAATGGACCAGCTGCTGGGAACAAAATCTGCCAGTTTAAACTTGTTCTCTTGGGCGAGTCGGCGGTGGGGAAGTCCAGCCTGGTCCTGCGCTTCGTGAAGGGGCAGTTCCACGAGTACCAGGAGAGCACGATCGGAGGTGAGTGCCAGCTCCACATGCCTGTGGCTGGGAGGTGCTGACCTTGCTGGGGCAGGCCGGGGTGTCAGAAGCAAGAGTGACTATTTCAGTCTGGTCTGGGATTTTTGCTATAAATAGAACCAAACAGTTAATGCTTTAACTCTTGGTTTGCAGTTTGTTGGTATGAGGTTCAGCACAGCAGAGAATAATGCTATGGCAACCTTGCACTCTGCCTCTGAGGCTTTGCTTCCAGTGCCTCAATTCCTGCTTCTAATTAGAACCAAGGCCTTCAGCTTGGTTTATAGCCCTTAATTATCTTTTCAGACTGTGACCTGGGATTTCAGGGCTCTTTGTAGCATGATACTGTTAACTACTTCCACAGTGCTTTCAGGTCTAGTAGTTCTTTAGCTTGAAATCATTAGCACAGTGTCACCAATCAAAGGCTGGTTGGCACCCGGGTCTGTGAGCAGCAATACTGGCAGGGGTGTCCTGAGGAAAGGCTTGAGTTTTCCCTCTATGACCCAAGCAGGGAGTAAGCACAGCTCTAAGTGTGGCTTATGGGTAAGCAGGGCTTAATGCTCCACTGTGGAGGGTTGTGTGGATGCTGCTGCTCTGCCTCAGTCTGTATCATTTGCCCTGGGTGTAACGCGTGGTGTTAGACTTGCTGGAACAAGAAAACAACCAGTTGCTAAACTGGGGGAGTGTGGTGTAACTGGGCTGAGTTTGGTGCTGTCACTGGTGCTCCCCAGCTCTGATCGTGGTGATGCCACAGCCGGGCTGTGTGATCCCTGTGAGGGGCTGCTGGGAGGGTCTGGCCCTGTGGCTGTTCCGGGGGCTGGCTGCTGTCTGGGCTCTCTGGGCCACCTTCCTGTCACTGTGTGGGGGCCCTTGGGTTTCTGTGAGCAGGAAGTGTCACACAGCAGAGCTACAGCTGCCACAGCGAGTGGCACTGGCCTCTCCAGGGCTCTGCTCGCTCCCACGCAGCAGCAGAGCTGCTCTGAGCTCCCGGCGCTGGCTCCTGTCCTGCTGGAGCTGAGGCAAAAGCCCCCACCTTCTCTTGCAGCTGCCTTCCTAACACAGACAGTGTGTCTGGATGACACAACGGTGAAGTTTGAGATCTGGGACACGGCAGGGCAGGAGCGGTACCACAGCCTGGCCCCCATGTACTACCGGGGGGCCCAGGCAGCCATCGTGGTCTACGACATCACAAACACAGTGAGTGTGGGCAGGGCTGGGGGCCTGGGCTGGGGGGAGACTCCTGGAGCTCTGGGAGTGTTTGAGCCAGAGCCCTGCAGGTTCCTGCCTGCAGGTGCTGAGTTCTTGAAAACTGCTCACGGCCTCTTCCTCAGCTCTGGCCAAGGCTGTGTGAGCTGATAAAGGATCCTGCTGCCAAGTGCTGCAGAGGCAGAACACTTCTCACAGGAAAGCCTTGTTCTAATCATATCTGCCCTGTGGATTCCTACATGGCTGCCCTTCCTGACTGCTGCCTCCTGTTTGCTTCCAGGACACATTTGTACGAGCCAAGAATTGGGTGAAAGAGTTGCAGAGGCAGGCTAGCCCCAATATTGTAATTGCACTAGCAGGAAACAAGGCAGACCTTGCTACCAAGAGAGCTGTGGACTTCCAGGTGAGTGGGAATCCAGAGCACTTGTTACCTGAGTAGGTCACAAAAGCAGCTTTTTGCTTAAGTAGGGGAGATGTTGGCTCTGTGTGAAATGCTTTGAGGGAGAGTGGAGGTGAAGATTTGTGCTCAGGACCCCAGGATGCCCCTGAGCGGGGGCTGTGCCCTGCCCTTCCCACACTTCTGTCACAGCACGTGTGGCTCTGGCTGGTGACAGTTCTGGTGAATATGGGGGAGGAGGCAGCCCACAGAGCACAAGCTCCTGTCCTTGGTGTCCTTTGCTGCCTTACTCGTCTGGGGCTGTCTGCAGGGTGTGAAACATCGTCATCTGGGTACAAGACACATCAGGAATCATTCCCAGCTTGTTCTCTGCTCTTCACAGCTCTTACCTCGTCTAAGCCACGTGTTCAGGAGAGGTTCTTCCCAGCCCTCTTACAGGATTGCTTGTGCCCTTGCAGTGGGTGACATCCTCCCAGCTGAGCGAACACCAGGCACTGTGTCTGCATGTGGCTCAGTCAGGCTGTGCCCCAGCTTGGCTGTGCAGGGCTGCCAGCAGAATCTGTCCCTGAGCTGTCCTGGCCAGACAGGGACTGGAGTGGCAGTCTCTGGCCCGGGGTGGGACAGTGTTAATCTGGCTGTTAGTTTGCTGACAACTGAAGTGCTTGAAGCCTGCTTGGGTTTCCTGGCAGGGTGCCTTTAGCACTCTGATGTGATTGTTTGTAGGATGCACAGACGTATGCAGATGACAACAGCTTGCTGTTCATGGAGACGTCGGCAAAGACAGCGATGAATGTGAATGAAATCTTCATGGCAATAGGTAATGGCCTGTGTGCAGGGCTGGGGTAGCTCTGAGTGCCAGCAGTGCAGCTCGGGGGGGTCCTGTGTCACCCAGGGGCTGGTGCCTCTTCCTGGGGAAGATGTCCAGTTTGCCACACCGGTGTCACTCTCTGAGCGTGTGGAGTCTTTGCCTTGCAAAACTGGGTCCCTCTCTCTGGTCTGGGCTGGTGAGAGAGGAGGGAGCAGAGCTGATGCCAGCCAGAATCAGGAGTGGGCTGGTTTGCCGTGCAGTGCTGCTGGCAGTGTCATGTCCTAGACTCCTTTGGAGGTGGGGACTTGGGATGGAACAGGCAGAGCCCAGCCTGGGGGGTGCAGTGGGAGGCGGTTGGCCTCTGTAGAGGACCCTACTGATGTCCTGCTTCCTTCTAGCCAAGAAACTGCCAAAAAATGAACCCCAGAATGCTCCTGGTGGCCCAGGCAGGAATCGGGTGGTGGACCTTCAGGAGAGCAGCCAGCCGAGCAGGAGCCAGTGCTGCAGCAACTGAGCAGCTGCTCCGGCCCGCGAGCCCTCAGAGGACGTGACTGGAACCCACGCTAACGATCGCACTTACCGTAGGGCGGCCGCTGCCGGCGCCGCTGTGATTCTCCATCCCTTTCTGATCATAGGCTGGAGGGAGTTCTTCCACCTGCACCTTTCTGTACAAATACTAATTCAATTCTAAGTCTTAAGTCACTTTTTTAATATATGAACTTCTGCTCTTCCCTCTTCCTGGTGGTGGTGGATGCAGGACCCGGTGTCTGCCCAGCCAGCGCGGCCGTCCCGCGGGTGAGGCCAGCAGCACCCAGGTCCCACAGCACTGTAGTTCACTATGGGAAACAAAGGGATATTGGGACACGTGTTTAAAGTTCCCTGTCTGTAAGAGCTGAGGCTGATCCCGTACGATGTGCCCAGAACAACCACTAAACTGTAGCATTAGAGACAAACTCCGGCTCTTGGGCCACTTATTGACCAAATCAGTGATGAGTATTCGGGGTGGGGCAGAGGGAAGCAAAACTGGTTTCTTCTGTATTTTGTATTGTATGTTTCTCCATGTAACCAATCAGTATCTTGTCAATATAGTACATCCAACGAGCTGCCTGTTGTCTTTCTTTGTGTTGGACTCCAGCATGCCAACTCTTCTTTTCTCTCTGTTCTGTCGTAATGCACTAATCCTGTTGCAATTTTTGCAAAAGATCTTGTATAGAAAATTGTCCTTTTCTTGATGGTTGTGATGCCACTAATGTTGTTAACCCTGCTCTGGTGGGAATACACAAGGTTTACTGATGTACAGAGGTGGGGTGGGGGAAACCTCGGGTAACCTGTCAGTGGGAACGACGTGTATTGCAAAAGCCTGTAATTCCACAAAGAATGAAGGGAGGTATTAAATGGCTTCTGTTGCCAGACTCTAACTGATGTTGGCTGATGCCTAGTGCCTAATGCAGTGTCTTATGCATCCTGGTATTTAAGAGGAACTGTCAACTTAGTCTTCACCACAAACTTCAGTTTTGTGTGATTAAAACAAAATTTTTATAAACCTACCATAACAACAATGTTCATGTTTCTTAATGCAGCAGGGACTGGACCTGAGCACAACAGTTCTGCTGGAGGCTGAGGTGTGCTGGGCTGCTCCTGGTATGTCCCACATCTTGATAGGGAAATGGGGACTTTCCTTCCTGGGAAGGGAGAAATGGAGCTCCTGAGCTGGGGCTGTGCTGCTGCTCCTGCTCACAGTGCTGCTGCTCCTGCTCAGTGGTGCTGCTGGTGTGTTCAGTCAGCTTCAGTGTGCTCAAGGAAGCTTAAGGCAAATAGTGGGAATTATTCCTTGCCTGATACTTCTGGGGAAACTCTGCAGTGCAAGTTGGGAAGAGGTAGGGGGAGCAGTGTGTGGAGAAGCTCAGCTCCATGGTGGGACAGGCTTGGGAATGCTGCTCCAGAATTAATGAACACAGTGCCTCTGTCCCTGGAGCGTTATGGCCTTGGAAGATGCTGCTCTGCTGTTGCTGCTGCATGGACTGTGAGACCCTGACACCCACTGACCTGGAGTCAATATGGAAGATGGAGCAGCCCCCTGCAGCTCCACCCCTACCACGTGTGCTGCACCATTCCTGCTGGGAGAGGCTGAGGATGGAGATGTGCTGCACCTGGAACCTGCTGCCCCTCCCTTTCTCAGCTGTGGGGTTGCTGCTGCTCAGCTGCAGGAGAGCTGTGAATAGAGTTGTGTGAACAGCCCTGGCTCATGTGGGCTTCATCCTCTATCCAAGGTCTCGGTGCCTCTTCCTCATGCTGCATTTCTTTAAAATCCTGGAAGCAGGAAGGGTCTGGAATGACTTGGTGACTGAGGGACTCATGCTGGAGTCTGGCTGCCTGCAGGATGGGGGCTCAGGTGGCCCCCCCAGTGGGGTTCACTCACCTGGTGCTGCTTGTGCCTGGGCTGCTCAGCTGCTGGAGGAGCTCACAAACTCTGGGGGATCCCTGAGCTCTTGGTGCTTACAGATTGAGGGGGGACTAGTGCTACTGGTTTCCCCAGGCAGCCACAGTTGGACCTGTAGGAGAATGGCTTTCCTGATCCCACTTGGAACAATCCTACAGACACTGCAGTGCTGTTGCCATCTGCTGGCTCCTCTTCCTGGCTCCTTCCAGGACTTGGGGTCTAGTCTCTGTGAAGATGCTGGCAGTGCCCTAAGGAGGGTCTCACTGCTGCAGGAGCAGGGGCTCAGTATTGGGGCTGGGGACCCACTGCTGTTCCTGGTGTGTCTCAGGAATGGGCTGTCTGTTGTGGGAGCAGCTTTAGCATAAACAGGTGTGCCTGCCCCACATACCTGCTGCCTGCCCGGGCCTGAGCGCAGGCGTTTGTGGTGCTTACGCACCGTGCCTGGGGTTGGGCTTTTCCCTCCCTGCTGCTCAGAGCTCAGGGGGGCTCCAGCAGCCCCTCACCAAGCTGTGGGGGGAAAGTGTGGGTACAATAGCTGTACCCACACCCAGCTGGGCCATCCAGGGTGGTTCTCTCACCATTCTGTGGCACTGGCCGGGGCTGTGGAGCTGGAGTGGATGCTGACAGCAGTGTAAGGAAGGGGTGAGTGTGGTACAGGTGAGTGGGGCTGCCCTCCCTGCCTGGGACCTTCCTGCCTACCCCTCTCCCCAAGCAGCACAGAGCTCCCAGATCCCTTCCCTCCCTCTGGGTCTGCTGTCGACCCTGTTTTGTGCTGCCCTGAGAAGCAAGAGAGGTTTTTTCCTCTCTGTGCATCCAGCTCCAGAGGCAAGAGCAGGGTGCAGCCTCCCCGTCAATCAACACCCAGAGAGCACATGAAGGTTCTATGCAAAAGTATTTTTATTGGATACAAAAACATTCCAGTATAGTGAAAAAAATGACATCATTGCTGATGGAGCTTGTCTGGGCTTAAACCCAAGACTTGCTCCTGTCTGCTCCGGTCCTGCCGTGGCCATGGGGTCCCATCCAGTTACACCTGGGCTTTGTTGGCAGCTCCGTCCTCAGAGGCTGGTCCAGGCTGTGGGGCTGCAGGGCTGACCTGGATGGGCACACTCCTCTCCGGAGCAGCCGGCAGGGCCAGCTTGGGGGCCTCGATGCGGAGCTGCCCGTCCTTCGACAGGGAGCAGGTCAGCGCCTCGGCGTCCACCTCCTCGGGCACGTCCCACTCCCGCTTCAGCACCTCGTACTTGTAGGAGAAGGAGCCCTTCTCGTCGACGTTCTGCGTCTCCTTCTGCCCCACCAGCACCACCTTCCTGCCCACCACCTTCACTGACAGCTGCTCGGGAGCGAAGTTCTTCACGTCCTGGCAGACGGAGAAGCCGTCCCCGGAGCACTGGGCCAGGGTCGTGCTGGTGCTTGGGGCGCGCTCCGCTGCGATGGCTCCGTGGTTGCTCAGAAGCTGCTCGAAGCTGCTCATGAACTCCTGAGCTTTCTCCATCTCCTGCTGCAGCTCAGTGAAGATGGTCTCTGCGTGTGGCCAGAGGGTCCTCACCGTGCCCAGACGGCTGGCCAGGGAGCTGGAGGCGAATGGTGCGAGGTGCATCCGGCAAAGCATCGCTGCTGCTGCTGCTGTTGTTGCTGCTGTTGTTGCTGTTGCTGCTGCTTCTTTCCCCTCTCCAGTGGGCTGGAAGCGTTCTGCCCCGCTGCTGCCGGCGGAGCCTTTTATTCCCGTTCGCTGGAGGCGTGGCCTCGTCCCGAAAATTACGTCACCTTCGGGAGAAGAACTCAGCTCTTTCCAGCCCGTTCCAGCTCATTCTTGTTACTCACCCGTGAGGAGAGGCGCTGCTGACGTCGTGCCCGGCATACCTTCGCCCTGACTCTTGCACCTCTGCTCTCCTGGCTTATAATTAGCAGCATCACCTCAGCCTCTGTGTGGGATGCCTGAGCCACCCCTGCCAAAAATCTGTGCCCTTTCCATTTCCCAGGCAGGGAGCAGGGCCGGGCTTGTTTCCTCCCACCCTTACCTGGGGCCCATTTCCCCCATCTGCAGCCAGGAGAGCCCCTCTGCCCCCTTCCCTGTTTGCAGGACCCTCAGTGCTCAGGGAGGTCCCCCCAGGTGAGACCAGGAGCCGGGGTTCACAGTGGGGTGCTGAGGGGTTGTGACAGGACAGGACGGGGGGTCCCAGAAAGTGCGAGAGATGTCTGGCAGAGGGTGAAAAGGGACACGTTGTTTTAGAGGTGGGATTGTCCCTGTACTGGCCAAAGGGATGTGCTCCTGGCACTGCAAAGCCTGGCCCCACCAAGCCCCCAGCACAGGGGCCAGGGAAGGGCTCTGGGGGCTCGCGGGTGCTGCTGCATCACGGTGGCTCTGCAGAAACCCGAGCTCCCAGTGGTGATTGCAGCTCCCTATTTGCGGCGTGTGACTCGTCCCCAGAAACAGGCACAGCTATTTTGGCTGGTGGATAATCAGCCTCTCAAAAATAGGCGATGGCTCCAGGAGGGTGCGTGGGGAGAGAGCGTTCTGGAAGGGGCACACCCCTGGGCAGGGGAGCATAAAACCCGCTGCTCCCTGGCCCCAACCCAGCACCGCTCCAGCCGCTGCACCGAGCAGAGCCACAGCACAGCCGGAGCATTTGCTGGGAGCAGAGATGCTTTGCCGCCTGCACTTCATGCCGCCCATGTCCAGCTCGCTGTTCCCGTGGCTGGGACCCGTCCGCACCCTCTGGCCTCATCCAGGCACCCTCTTCGCCGAGCTGGAGCGGGAGATGCGGCTGGAGATGGAAAGGGCTCGGGAGTTCATGAGCAGCGTCGAGCAGTACCTGAGCACTGGGAGCAGCCCCGGGCGGGTCAGCATTGCCCCAAGCACCAGCGCAGCCCTGACCCAGGGCTCCGGGGACGGCTTCTCCGTCTGCCAGGACGTGAAGGACTTTGCACCCGAGCAGCTGTCGGTGAAGGTGGTGGGCAGGAAGGTGGTGCTGGTGGGGCAGAAGGAGACGCAGAGCACGGATGAGAAGGGCTCCTTCTCCTACAAGTACGAGGTGCTGAAGCGGGAGTGGGACGTGCCCGAGGAGGTGGACGCCGAGGCGCTGACCTGCTCCCTGTCGAAGGATGGGCAGCTCCGCATCGAGGCCCCCAAGCTGGCCCTGCCGGCTGCTCCGGAGAGGAACGTGCCCATCCAGATGGGGCCGGCGGTGGCACAGGTAGCAGCCAGCGCTGATGATGGAGCCGAACGGGCCAAGGCTTGATGGGGAGCAGCAGGGGCCGGGCTGAGCCTGGCAGATGGGGCAGCTACTGGCCACAGAGCGGGACCGTGCTGGGACTGCGCGATGGCCCAGGGGGTGGTGTCTGCCCAGAACATGCAGCTTTTTTATATGTAATAAATATTCCTGACTTTTATTTGCGTGATTTCTGTGTTTCTGGTCTTGCCCAGCCCTGTGCTTTGCAATGCTCCTACCTCTACCCACGCAGCGGGATGGCAGGGTGGGAAGTGGGGCTGTGCTGGCACAGGGCATGTCCCTGGCACCTCTCCCCAGCCCTGCCCTGGCAGAGGAGGTTGGGCAAGGGGCTTCCAGCCCGTGCGCAGTGCTGAGAATCCCCGGCAGGTCCCGAGCATCCCCCTGGGCAGCCTTCGGACACCTGACCCGCATCTTCGGGAACACTCTCGTGCGGTGCCTGCTGGGCCACGTGCCGAGCTGTGCCCGCACCCCACGGGCCGCCCCCCCCGCTGCTGGCACCTTCCAGGCGCTGCCCGCGGCTCGGCCCGGGCCAGGCCCCGCCCCCGCCAAGCCACGCCCCTCCTGGGAATGGGCGTGACCTCCTATAAAGGACCACGGGGCGGGGCCACCTCATTACATCATTAGGGGCGGGGCTACAACCATACCGGGCGTTTGGCCACGCCCCGCGGTTTGGCCAGGGACAGGGGGCGTGACCACATCCATAGATGGAGAATAGAGCGGGGTCATATAGCACATTTAGAGAGGGCGTGGCCACACCCCATATTTGGAGGAGAGGGGTCATATAGCACATTTAGAGAGGGCGTGGCCACACTCCATATTTGGAGGAGAGGGGTCATATAGCACATTTAGAGAGGGCGTGGCCACACTCCATATTTGGAGGGGTCCGCGGGGTCGTGCGCCGCCGGACCGGGATCGGAACCGGTTACCGGAGGGACCAGGGCGCTTCTCTGGGCACCGATGGCTCGGCACCGCCCCGGCACAGGCTGTCGCCGGGGGTCGTCGCGGCCGGACCTTGGTCCTCCTTGGCCGGTTAACGCCGTCCGCAAACCCGGGCGGGAGCTCTGCTCTGCTCCCTGCCGGGGCTGCAGCTGATGTGAACCGGCCCCGGGAGGCCCGGCCCGGGAGCCCCGGCCCCACCTCCGCCGCCTCAGCGAACTACGGCTCCCGGCGTGCCCGGCGCGCAGGCGCAGTGAGCGCGGGGCGCACGCCGGGCCCGGCATGGCGGAGCCGGAGGCCGCGCAGCCCGGGCGGCCCCCGCCGGGTCCGGGCACGGGAACGGCGGCAGCGGCGGGGGGAAGCGGCGTAGCGGCGGGAGGAGCGGGGTCCAGCGACCCGGCCCGGCCCGGGCTGAGCCAGCAGCAGCGGGCGAGCCAGCGCAAGGCGCAGGTGCGGGGGTTCCCCCGCGGGAAGAAGCTGGAGAAGCTGGGGGTCTTCTCGGCTTGCAAGGTGGGGGACAGCGGGACCGGGGGGACAGGGGGTGCAGGAGGTGGGGTTCAAGGCTGTGCGTGGGTGGGGGATGCAGGAGAGGGGCGCAGGGGGCGCAGGAGGGGGGATGCAAGGACGGGCATGGGTGGGCGGTGCAGGGGATGTAGGAATGGGGGGTTCAAGTCTGGGCATGGCTGAAGGATGCAGAAGGGTGCTGACCTGGGTGGGGGATGCAGGCGGGGGTGCAGGGACGTCTATGGATATAGGATTCAGGAGGGGGGCTCAGGGGTGCAAGAGGGTGGGTGCAAGGGGTGCAGGAGCGGGTGCTGGGCCGTACATGGGGTACAGGAGGGAGTGCTGGGCTGTGCATGGGCAGAGGTTGCAGGAGGAGGGCGCTCAGTTGTCTGAAGGAGATGCAGGGACATCCCTGGGCAGGCACTGCAGGGTCCTGGGGCTGCACGCAGAGAAGTGTCGGAGTGGTGGGAGATGCCAGGTGAGGGCTGAGAAAAGCTGATGTGGGTCAACAGGGCTAAGTGGGAACCAGGGAAATCATTTGGCCCGAGAAGGCGGCTGCCTTGGCATGTGGCAGCCACTGTGACGGCCACTCCTGTCCCTCGTCCCAGGCCAACGATGCCTGCAAGTGCAATGGCTGGAAGAACCCCAACCCCCCCACAGCCCCCCGCATGGACCTGCAGCAGCCGGTGACCAACCTGAGCGAGCCCTGCCGGAGCTGTGGCCACACACTGGGTAACCACTGCGGGACCCCTGGGCAGGGCAGTGGTGCTGACCCCCCCGGTCTCACCACGGCTTTCTCTCTGGCACAGCGGACCACGTGTCCCACCTGGAGAACGTCTCAGAGGAGGAGATCAACCGTCTGCTGGGCATGGTGGTGGATGTGGAGAACCTCTTCATGTCCGTGCACAAGGAAGAGGACACGGACACCAAGCAGGTGTATTTCTACCTGTTCAAGGTGCGTCTGGGTCTGGGCACGTCTCACTGCCCCACCCCCGGAGGGGCTTGTGCAGAGTCCCTGGGCATTGCAGGGGAGCTGGGGCTGCTGTCACACTGCTCGTGCTCTGCTGGGGGTGGAGCTGTGTCTGTGAGCTGTCCCACAGCCCAGCCAGAGACCTGGGATGCTGACCCTGTCCTGGAGTGACTGCTCTCCTGGCTTGGAATTTCCTGGGAGGGGGGTTTCTAGGGCATGAACAAGCATGCTCCTAGGGGGACCCTGGTGCCTTCCTGACTGTGGAAATCAGAGCAGCCCCGCAGCAGCGTTTGGCCACCTCCACCACTGCTGGAGCAGCCGGTTCCTGGGCCTGTGGTGACCATGTCCAATGGTGTCTTTGTAGCTGCTGCGAAAGTGCATCCTGCAGATGAGCCAGCCTGTGGTCGAGGGGTCCCTGGGGAGCCCTCCCTTTGAGAAACCAAACATTGAGCAGGTGAGTCTGCTGTCAGGCTTGTGCACTGCCCTGATAGCTTGTCCTGTGTTCTGCTGCTCTTGCATGGTCTCCTCGCTTTTCGGGAGGCAGCACAGAAGGGTCCAGAGCAGTCCCTGGCACCCTCCCACCACCCCATCCCCTCCCCAGGGAGTCCTGAACTTTGTGCAGTACAAGTTCAGCCACTTGCCGCCCAAGGAGCGCCAGACCATGTACGAGCTCTCCAAGATGTTCCTTCTCTGCCTCAACTACTGGAAGCTGGAAACGCCGTCCCAGTTCCGGCAGCGCTCCCAGAACGACGACGTGGCCACCTACAAAGTCAACTACACCAGGTGAGGACAGGGAGGGTGCTGAGCCAGCCACCCTGAGGTCTGACTCTGGGACTCTCCCCAGCTCTCCCAGACTGTTGGTCCCTTAGGATAGCCGGCATC
Organism: Lepidothrix coronata; assembly: GCF_001604755.1. Classification (NCBI taxonomy): domain Eukaryota; kingdom Metazoa; phylum Chordata; class Aves; order Passeriformes; family Pipridae; genus Lepidothrix; species Lepidothrix coronata. Next base: position 623,568 of record NW_016690409.1, on the reverse strand, counting down.
CAGTGGGGACACCGCTTCCAAATGCCAGCCATGCCCTCCATCCACCTGCTCCCCTCCTGGCAGCCTTGTCCCAGGAGGGATATGGATGCTCTGGAGTCTCCGGTCACTGGAGCCCCTTCTTGTCCCATAGGTGGCTGTGCTACTGCCATGTGCCACAGAGCTGTGACAGCCTGCCCCGCTACGAGACCACCCACGTCTTCGGGCGCAGCCTCCTTAAGTCCATCTTCACGGTCACCCGCCGGCAGCTGCTGGAGAAGTTCCGTGTGGAGAAGGACAAGCTGGTGCCAGAGAAGCGGACGCTGATCCTCACCCACTTCCCCAAGTAGGTGCCCCATGTGGGGGTGGCTGCTGGAGTACTGAGGGGGTTCCTCCCTTGGGACCCCTGCACACCAACGTGCCACTCCCTGCCAGGTTCCTCTCCATGCTGGAGGAGGAGATCTACGGCGAGAACTCTCCAATCTGGGAGGCCGATTTCACGGTGCCAGCCACGGAGGGTGCCCAGCTGGTGTCTCGCCCAGGTATTTTGGGGAGCAGCCCCCCAGTTTGGTGGCTGTGGGATAAAGGGCCGAGGTGTGGGTGAGCCATGGTGGTGGCAGTGGCTGGGCTGCCATGGCATGACAAGTTGCTTTCTGGCTGTCACGGGCACCTTGGGTCTGTTCCAGCTGCGGTCAGCACTGTTGCCGTGCCCACCACTCCGCTCTTCAGCAAGAAGCTCAGCAGCAGCAGCTCGGCTGCCAGCCTGGATGCCAGTGCACCAGAGCCCCTGCCAGGTAGGACCAGTGTGAGCCTGTGTCACAGAGCTGGAATGGTCCCTGGTCCCTCCTGGTGCTGGATGTGCTGCTCTGCTCTGCTCCCAGGGGAGAAGCGGAAGCTGCCCGAGAGCCTGACGCTGGAGGATGCCAAGCGGATCCGTGTCATGGGAGACATCCCCATGGAGCTGGTGAACGAGGTCATGTTGACCATCACGGACCCCGCTGCCATGCTGGGCCCCGAGGTACAGACTGGGGATGCTGAGGTGGCTCCGGTGCTCTCTGTGGCCCACAGAGCTGCTTTCTCAGTGTGCCAGGGTGGAGTGGGGCTCCCCCCACAGCAGCTGTGCGGGGCCAGTGACCCCCACCCTGCCCCCCCAGACCAGCCTGCTGTCAGCCAACGCGGCGCGGGACGAGACGGCGCGGCTGGAGGAGCGGCGCGGCATCATCGAGTTCCACGTCATCGGCAACTCCCTCTCACAGAAGTCCAACAAGAAGATCCTGATGTGGCTGGTGGGGCTGCAGAACGTCTTCTCGCACCAGCTGCCCCGCATGCCCAAGGAGTACATCACTCGCCTCGTCTTTGACCCGTGCGTGGCTGAGGGGCGCGGGGGGGCTGGTCTGGGGAGCTCTCCTCACCCTCGGCCGTGCTGCCCGCAGGAAGCACAAGACCCTGGCACTGATCAAGGACGGCCGAGTGATCGGGGGGATCTGCTTTCGCATGTTCCCCACCCAGGGCTTCACGGAGATCGTCTTCTGTGCTGTCACCTCCAACGAGCAAGTGAAGGTGAGAGTGGGGAGAAGAGGGGTGGGCGCGTGTGAGGGTCCCCAGCAGCCCAGCATGAACAGATTGGTCTTGCTGTAGATGGAGTAGGGGTGCCCCAGCCCCTTGGGCAGCCAGACCTGCTCACCACTCTCCAGCCCCAAATGGTGGTAGTTGCTCCAGGACCTCTTCCAGCTGCCATGTCCATGCTGGTAGGGGGCTGTGCATCCCAACTTGGGCTGCCTGGGGGTTCCCTGTCTCACGGCGACTCCCCCAGGGCTATGGGACGCACCTGATGAACCACCTGAAGGAGTACCACATCAAGCACAACATCCTCTACTTCCTCACCTATGCAGACGAGTACGCCATCGGCTACTTCAAAAAGCAGGTGGGCTCCTTCTCCTGGGCAAGCCCCCACCGGCCCTGCTGCCCTGCTGCCCCCTTCCATCTGTCCCCTCCCTCCTAGGGCTTTTCCAAGGACATCAAGGTCCCCAAGAGCCGCTACCTGGGCTACATCAAGGACTATGAGGGGGCGACCCTGATGGAGTGTGAGCTGAACCCTCGCATCCCCTACACCGAGCTCTCCCACATCATCAAGAAGCAGAAGGAGGTACAGCCCAGGGCTGGGCAGGAGGGCAGGTGGGCGCTGCCAGCTACCCCCCAAAGGCAGGGGAGAGGTGTGGGGCTGTGCTAGCCCTGGGAGCAGGCTTGCAGGGCAGAGAGGGGACACTGGTGGTGTTGACAGTGGCTGGGGTTGGCTCTGGCCCTGGGCGGTGGGTCTGTGGGGTTCCACATCACGGTATAGCTCCCTGCAGCCCCTGCTCATCTCCCCCCTTCCAATGCCTTTCCCTGCAGATCATCAAGAAGCTGATAGAGAGGAAACAGGCACAGATCCGCAAGGTCTACCCAGGCCTCACCTGCTTCAAGGAAGGTGTGCGGCAGATCCCCATCGAGAGCGTCCCTGGCATCCGTGAGTCCTGGTCGGGGGGGGGTGGTCGGGAGAGCTCCATCCTTCCTACCCATGGCTGTAGGGCAAACATGGTGACACTGACCCTTGTATTCCAGGAGAAACAGGATGGAAACCACTGGGGAAGGAGAAGGGGTGAGTGCTGCATGAGGGGGTGGGCGTCCTGCAGCAGCTGGGCTGGGGGCTGAGCTTGGACTGCCCTTTGCTCCTGGCACTGCCCAGCCCTGCAATGGAGAGAGGCTGACAGGTGCTGGCTTTGTCCTGCAGGAAGGAGCTTAAGGACCCGGACCAACTCTACAACACCCTGAAGAACCTCCTGGCCCAGATCAAGGTGCGGGCAGGACGGGACCCTCACTCCAGGGTGCATGACTCCTCATAGCCCTCAGAGCTGCCTCCCTGGGATGGGCTGTGCAGGGCTCTGCCCTCAGGGGTTGCTGGGGTGACCCAGGCGCAGGGGGAGCAGGACCCCTGTGTGCTGGAGTCGGCAGGGGCTGTGTATGCTCACTGCTCTAACTGCCCCCTGCCTCTCCCCAGACCCACCCCAGTGCGTGGCCCTTCATGGAGCCAGTGAAGAAGTCAGAGGCACCAGACTACTATGAAATCATCCGCTTCCCCATCGGTAGGTGGCTGTGTCTGGTCCCCCGGGGCAGGATGGTGGGGGGGCTGGATATCCCCCCTTCGTTGTGGGATCTGAACTGGGGGCTCACGTTTGGGGTGGTGGGAGCCCCGGGACAGCCCAGCAGACAAAAGGATGAGTTGGGACCCGTGCTTGGTGCCCTGCTCTGTGGCTGGGGATGCAGAGGCCTGGGGCGGGGTCCTGACCCTTCCCCACCCCCAGACCTGAAGACCATGACCGAGCGCCTGAAGAACCGCTACTATGTCACCAAGAAGCTGTTCATCGCTGACCTGCAGCGCATCATCACTAACTGCCGCGAGTACAACCCACCCGACAGCGACTACTGCAAGTGTGCCAACACCCTGGAGAAGTTCTTCTACTTCAAGCTCAAGGAGGGGGGGCTCATCGACAAGTAGGGGGGCTGGCTGGACCTGCCATGGCCACCAGCCACCCAATGGGAGGGACAGGGCTCCTGTGGGACCCACCCCACTCCATGGGCAAGAGCTGCTGGAGGAACTGGTGCTGCTGAGCAGCCTGGGGAGCTGGACCTTCCTTTCTGGGGGGTGAGGGGGCCAGTGGGGCTGGTGCTTTTAACTTAACCAGTGGGGCTGGTGCTCTGGCTGCCTCTTGTAGGGAGCAGGGTTGAGGCTGGAGCTACCTCATCAGGATCTTCCTGGAGCAGGGGCAGCACTGAGTTCCTGCCTCAGCCTGGGGTGTAGGACCCCCCCGACCCTGGTGTGTCCCCCCCTCCCTGGGGTCGTGCCTTCTGCCCTGGCTCCCTGTGACAGGGTAGGGGCACACAAGTGCTTTGGTTTCCGCTCCGTCCACGCACAGGCAGCCCCTGCCCTTGTGTTGAATGTACGGCGGGGTCAGCCCTGTGCCTGGGCTGCCCGCAGCGGTGCTGCTCCTGGGCCAGGCTCCTGCTGCCTCTCAGCTATTCCCTCCCCCTGGGGCAGGTCTGCCCTCCCTGCCTGTACTTCCTCCTTGCCTGTACATCCATTGTCCCTGCCTGTACATCCTACCTGCCCTTTCTGCCAGCCAGGGATCGGGGGTGCTTCCAGTCCCAGTCCTGCCCCTCTGAGTGCCAGGGCAGGGGGCTCCCTGGTGCTGTGCTGGCCTCTGCTCCCCCTGCTCTGCCCAGGCTGGCAGCCACCTCTGCTTGCCTCCCTCCTTGTGCCCCTTCCCCCCCCTTCCCTGCCCCCCACTCACCCCCATTCCACTTGACTGGTGTTTTGTTGGGTTTTCGGGTTTTTTTGGGTTTTTTTTTGTTTGGGTTTTTTTTTTTTTTAATAATAAATGTCCTTGTGCAGCCCCAGCTCCCTCCTTGGGGCTCACCCCAGTGCGGTGGGTGGGGGGACAGTGTGGGGTGTTCTGGGGGTGTTTGTGCTGGGAAGGGGAACAGGAACAGCTCAGGATGGGGAGAGCGTGAAGAGCCCCGCGGATGGGCTGGGGTACACTGGGCAGAGCTGCGGTGCAGGGGCTGGTTGGGGTGCACGGTGCTGCTCCGGGGTCGTGGAGAGGCGAGGGAGCCGGGGCTGTCGGGGTGCGGGGGGGCTGTGGGAGCCGCGCCCCGTTTCGGTTTCGGTTCGCAGCCAGGGTTCGCTGGGGGGTTCCCCGGCTGGGCGGGTGGCTCGGCTCGGCTCGGCTCGGCTCGGTTGGCCCCAGCGCGGCCGGCGAGGACACCCCTGGCTGGGCCCCGCCCCGCCGGGACCGGCAGGACGCACCGCTTTCAGTTTCGTTTCCCGGCTGGTCCCGGCTGCGGGGCACGGACGGCGGGGCCCGGAGCGGCACGGCTCGGACCGGCAGGGGATGGAGCTCCGGGGGTACCAGCGGGAGGCGGCGGCCCCGGCCCTGCGGGGCCGCAACAGCATCGTCTGGCTGCCCACGGGCGCCGGGAAGACCCGCGTTGCCGTCCACGTCTGCCGGCGGCACCTGGAGAGCCGGCGGGGCGGCAAGGTGGCCGTGCTGGTCAACAAGGTGCTGCCCTGCCCCGGGACAGCGGGATCGCGGGTGCCGGTCCCGGCCGGCGCTGAGCGGGGTCCTGTGGTCGCAGGTGCACCTGGTGGACCAGCACGTCGAGAAGGAGTTCCACACACTGCAGGACACCTTCAAGGTAACGTCCATCAGCGGAGACACCAGCCACAAGGTCTTCTTTGCCTACCTGGTGAAGAAGAGTGATGTTGTCATCTGCACAGCCCAGATCCTGCAGAATGCGCTGGTCAGCACTGAAGAGGACATGCAGGTGGACCTGACAGGTGGGTGTTGGATCCCGCATCCTGCTGGTCCCAAGACCCTGGCTGAGCCCCCAGCTGAGCCCCCATCTCACCCCACTCCCCTCCCTGGTCTGGCACAGATTTCTCACTGCTGGTGATAGACGAGTGCCATCACACACACAAGGACTCTGTCTACAACAAGATCATGCTGAGATATCTCCAGGGCAAGCTCAGTGGGCAGCAGGACCTGCCACAAGTCCTGGGGTTGACGGCATCCCCTGGCACTGGGGGGGCAACCTCCTTCGAGGGGGCTGTAGAGCACATCCTGCAGGTGGGTCCTGTGCCCCCCAACCTGTGTTGGCACAGCTTCCCCAGGGATACAGTAGGATATTCCTTGTGATGGGGGTTGATGCTTAGGTGCTGGGCAGACCAGGGGAACATTCCTAAACTTGCCAGAGTGTCAGCGAGCACCACATGCTGCATTGTCCTGGGCTGCTGGGCTTATGGCTGGAAGTGGGGTCTTTGCCTCTCAGATCTGTGCCAACTTGGATGCTGAGAAGATCACGTCGGCACAGGAGGAGGTGCAGCAGCTGCAGAGCCACATCCCGCAACCCAGGAAGCAGTATGACCTGTTCCAGGAGAGAGCACAGGTGAGGGGCGGCTGCTCAGAGCCATGGGGCTGCTTGCTGGGTGGAAGATGAGACCCCCCCAAGTTCTGCTGAGTGGGGGGGCTGCTTCGCTCAGGCCAGTGAGAGGAATCAATTGACCCAGAGCTTTGGTGCCGGGGGATGCTGCAACTGTCCAGGTCCCGCTATGCAAACAGCTACGGTTTCTGGGTCCTGAGTCCCTCCCTGCTCCCAGGACCCCTTTGGCGACCGGCTGAAGAAGGTGATGGAGCAGATCCATCAGTACATGGAGATGCCGCACTCATCACAGGACTTTGGCACGCAGATTTATGAGCAGCGCGTTGTGGAGCTGGAGAAGAGAGGTGAGGGGGCGGCAGTGTGGGTGTGGTGGGGCCGAGCCGCGGGGACGGGCTGTGACCACGGTGCCCCCTGGCCCTGCCAGCCTCGGAGATGTTTTGCCGCAAGACTCGGGCGTGTGCCCTGCACCTGCGCAAGTACAACGACGCTCTGCTGATCAACGACACCGTGCGGATGGTCGACGCCTTCCAGTGCCTCCAGCAGTTCTACAGCACTGAGAGGGATGCAAAGGACCCCACCGAACAGTTCCTCACCACCATGTTTGAAGGTAACAGGGGATGCCTGCAGGGGAGTGGTGCTGGCTGCATTTGGGGGACGGGGAGTCCCTTTGACACCCCTCTTGCCGGCACAGAGAACAGGGAGATCCTGCAGGCACTTGCTGGGGACCAGCGCTATGAGAACCCAAGCCTGGGCAAGCTGGAGGAGATCCTGCGGGATCACTTCCAGCCCCTGGGTGCTTCTCGTGGCATCGTCTTCACCAAGACACGGCAGAGTGCCCACAGCCTGCTCAGCTGGCTGCAGGGCATGGCCACGCTCCGCGGGCAACACATCAGGGCCGCCGTCCTCACCGGCGCTGGCTACAGCAACCAGACCAGGCACATGACACAGGTGAGCAGAGGGTGGGCAGGACCCCACTCTTCATGTTTTGGGGATGCTGTGCGTGCTGTGAGGGGCTCAGAGCCTTGCGCAGCTGCTGAAGCATCACCCCTGTCCCCTCAGAATGAACAGCAAGATGTGATCAAGCAGTTCCGTGAGGGAGCCCTCAACCTGCTCTTCTCCACCAGCGTGGCTGAGGAGGGCCTGGACATCCCTGAGTGCAACATTGTGGTCCGCTATGGGCTGATGACCAACGAGATCGCCATGATGCAGGTGCTGCCCGGGCTTCCTCTGGCCCTTGCTGGGATGCCCCAAAGCCATGGGGGTGGGACATGGGGGTTCTTGCATTCCTTGCCAGCTGACAGAGCCCTGGGGATGAGCCCAGCCCCTGGTAGAACATCTGCTTGGCAAGGCACAGGGGAGGGCAGAGGTGGCTCCATCCTCACAGGGTGGCACAGAGGGACCAGTCATGTCCCTCGTCTGCTGACTGAAGCATTTGGCTCCTTGCACTTCAGGCCCGGGGCCGTGCCCGTGCTGAGAACAGTGTCTATTCCATCCTCGCCAAAGCCAACAGCAAAGAGGTGTCCCGAGAGCTGCTCAATGAGGACCTGGTGAAGCTTATGGAGAGGGCAATCCAGGAGGTGCAAGCCATGCCCGAGCAGGAGTACCGCCAAAAGGTGGGTGTTGGGCTCTGCCCTGGGCACTGGGAGGGCCAGGCAGTTCGTGCCTGCCTCTACACCCTGAGTTTGGCTGCCTGCTGTGCCCCAGGGCAGCACCAGCTCCTAGGATGGGCTTGTGTGAGGGGCATGGGACAACATGTGTCTGTCCCATCCTGCCCTGCCCATCCTGCCCTGTGGTTTGTGCTCCTGGGATGGTGCATCGCTCTGTGGCTCTGGATCTTGTCATCTCTGCTATCTGTCCTTGCCTGCAGCCCTGCACTGACCCCTGTCCCCCCTGCCCTCTGCAGATCCAGGAGCTGCAGCGGGTGGCCGTAGCCACCTGGCTGATGAAGGAGGCCAGGATCAGCGAGCGGTGGCAGCTGCACGCCCCGGATGCTGTTTACCTGCACTGTGTCAGCTGTGGCACGGCCGTGTGCCGCGGCAGCGACATCCGCACCGTGGAGGGCATACACCACGTCAACGTCAACCCCAACTTCGGGTAGGAGCTTGGCATGGGCAGGGGTGAGCAGGCAGATGGGCAGCAGTGGCACCAGCCTGCTGCCAGCTCTTTCTTGGGGACCCCGGTCAAGGGAGCTCACGGGACTTTGACTGTGTGACTACAGCAGTGCCTGTGCTGCCCTGTCTGTGTCCCCTGGACCATTGTCCTTAGCGTCTGTCGGGCCCTTCCTTGCAGGTTGTATTACAGAGTTTCCTCTGGGAAAATACAGTTCCAGCGGACTTTTAAGGACTGGGAGCCCGGCTGCCGTATCTCCTGCAGTGAGTGCAGCCAGGTGAGCACCACAATTCCCCTGGGGCTGCAGCCCAGGCAGAGCTGGAGGGGCAGGAAGGGCTGTGCCTTGTGCCCCAGCTCCCGGCTGAGGAATGGAGCTGTGTCCCCCCTGCACGCGCTCGTGTCATGTGTGCTGGGAGACACAGGCTGTCTCCAAAGGGGGATGTGCCTTTGGAGCAAGGAGCTGCCCCACCTCTGCGTGCAGCCCCACCTCTGGCCCTGCAGCCTGGGGACACTGCTGTGTGACAGTCCCCTCCCTGCCCACACAGGACTGGGGGATGGAGATGCTGTACCGCCAGGTGAAGCTGCCCATCCTCTCCATCAAAAACTTTGTGGTGAAGACACCGGCAGAGAAGAGGAGGTACAAGAAGTGGAGTGCAGTGACATTCCCCATCAAGGAGTTCGACTACCTGGAGTACTGCTCTGACACTCAGGGCCTGTCCTTCTAGCAAAGGCTCTGTCCAGAAGAGGACTATTCACCGGCCACCTTCAGGGACAGTGGAACCCTTGGACAGAGAGCCACAGCTCATTCCTCTCTTCCTTGCTGGACCAAGCTGCTGCAGCACATGCCTCACTGGAGCCTGTGCCTACCTAAGGAGCTTTGCTGCACCCACACAGAAATGATGAGACAGTGGGATGGGAAACCACCTCAACCCTTCGCTGTTCCCCATGCCCCTGCCCCCCACACTGCAGACTCAGGGGGATCTCTGCAACCCTGCCAGGATTACCAGCCCTTTCCTCTGGGCCCAGGACATGGTCCAGCGCTTCTCTGCTCTGATTTGTGAATTTTGGTGGGTCTCCATTAAAAACACTGGACTAAAGAGGCACATTGGCAGCATCACTCATGGTAAGAGCTGGCTGGGCACAGGTGGGTTTGAGGGGGAGGACATTGCACCAGAGCCAGATCCCTCATTGCTGGAGAGTCAGACCCCACTACACCCTGTGCCAGCAGCACAGGGGTCCCCAGGGGACAGTGGTATCTGTGGGGCTGTCCCGATACTACCCCACCCGCCTAAAACTGAAACTTCTCGCGGCCCAGAACGAGCCTAAACCCCTCCAGGACAGCCCTAGGGGTTCCCGCGGGGATCCAGGGGTCCCCTCTGTCCCAGCTGAGCCCCTCTGGGAAGCCTTTTGCATCCCACCCGGGGGCTGGGTGAGCCGCGGGACTTGCGGCAGGACTCGGGACCGGGACCGGGACCGGGCCGGCCTCGAGGGGGGTTCGGTACCGGGTTGCGCAGCCCCGAACCCCGCGCCCGCCCGTGCTGTCCCGCCGCCGGTCGCTAGAGGGAGCCCCGGGCCGGGCCGAGGGATGCGCGGGGACCGGGGGCGATCGGACGGGGCCGGGGGGCGATCGGGGAATCGGGGGATGATCCGGGGAGGACCGGGGGATGCCCGGGGAACCGGGAGATATTGCGGTGGGGGCCGGGGGATGCTCCGGCAGGTACCGGGGGGGCTGCGCGGCTCCCACCTGCCGCTCCGCCCCTGTCCTTTCCCCCGGGATCCGGCCACACGTATTAGCGCCGGCCCAGGGACGCTCCCACGCCGGTGAACAGCGCGGATGCTCGGCGGGTCACGGCTGGCTCCGGGGGTGGTGGGAAGCGGCAGAAGGGCAAGGACACGTGCAGGGACCAGTGTCTTGCTCCTGCCTGACTTTGGTGCCAGAGGCTCCCGCGGTGTCAGGCACTCGTAGCCCGTTTTCAGGTGGAACTAGCCCCGGGGGAACCACGAAACCGAACTTCTGTTCACCAGAAACTGGGTAATGAGGGCATTTGAGTTATTTGTAGCTCTCTGTGGGATGGGATGGCCTCTCCTCCCGCTCCCCAGGCAAGATCCCTCCCTCGGGGACCTCAGATCGTTTTGCTCAGCTCAAATTGCCCTGATTTGTGCTTGGAGAATCCAGGCTGTGAGTTACCCCAGTGTGTGCCTGCAGCAGTGGGTGGTGCAACCTCTCCCCAGCCTTGATGGATCTGGCTGTCCACTTGGGTGTCCCAAAACAGAGTTTCTGCAACATTGATCCAAACTTGCCCCTTTTTGAGGGGGTGCAGCTGACCCCATAAAATACTGAGCCAGGACAGCACCGCTCTGTGGGACTCTGTGGGGTTTGAGGGTGGGCCTGTATCCAGCCTCTGTTTATTCTTCCCTCTGTGTCCCTGCTTTAATTCCAGCCCCATCTGGCTTCTCCTTCCCAGGGGCTCAGTCACCTTGGGCCTGGCAGCAGGGAGCAGCCGAGCTGCAGCGAGCGGTGCTGCGACCTTGGCCAGTGTCCTTCAGGGCTGGCATCCTTCAGAGCCTGCATCCTTCTGAGCCAGCATCCTTCAAGGCCAGCATCCTTCAGAGCCTGCCTCCCCAGGCTGGAAGAAGTCTGTGGCTTGTAGCACCTTGGCTTATCTCAAGCTGCCCGAAGCACTTACATTACGGCCGTCATAACTCACTGCCTGTAAGCAGAGATGGGCACCATTAGCCCCGCAGCAAACAGCTGCTGCAGCAACTTCTGCTGGCAGAAGCACTGTGAAGGGGTTCTCCCCTGGTCTGCAGGCTGCCAGGATGGGCACAGCCCCGGGAGCCCCCCTGGCCTTCTGCCCCCCAGCACCTCCCTGTGCCCCCGGCGGCCAGATGTGCTCACAGAGTCAGGGCAATGCAGCGATTTATTTTTCACAGCTCATTTCATTTGTCATCAGTGCGTCAGAAAGCACCGATTCCCCTCTCAAGGCACCAGCTCGAAAACCTGAGGCTCCTCTGCCTGGCAGTGCCTCTGGTCGGCTCTTTCCAGAGGCTGGTATTTAGTGGGACTCAGAGCTCAGCCTGTTTGACTTATCGGGAAGGAGCCTGAGATGTGACTTGATTACAGCGTGCAAGTACCTTCCTGGGCAGAAAACCGCTGGGTATTAAAGGACTCTTTAACTTGGCAGAGAGAGGAATAATGAGAACTGAGGCTGGAAGATAAAGTCAGACAAATTGAAACTCGAAATCCAGGGCAGGTCTGCATCAAGGAGGGCACAGAGCAGCCGGAGCAGGATCCCAGGCACGTTTATCAAAGCAATGCCCGAGGCTGGGAGCCCTGCCCTGGAGGAGGCTCCATCCTGCTCCATGGCTCTGGCCTAGGCAGCAACAGGATGAGCCTGGTGGCATTATGGGTGAGGGGGATGGGGACTGAATTTTGCTTCCCAGGCACATCTGAAAATCTGGTTATCACACAATATCTGTCCCTGAGCCTGGGAGCACATCAGCCCCTGAGGTGACCTTTCCCAGGACAGCTGGAGCCTCCCTCTCTGTACCAGGAGAAATTCCAGTCTGGTGAAAAGTGCTTGTGGTGGAGGAATTTGATCCTGAAAACCAGAAGCCCTCTCCCTACACTGTTCCTGCATCCCCTGTCCTCTGCCACCAGGAGCACATCGGAGCCTGTGTGGGGACATCCCTGTCCTGCTCCGACGGCCGCAAGTCGAACGATTCCCGCCGGGAGTTAATCCTGACTGTTCGCATGTCAGGATGCTGGTGGATTAAACAAGGGGATTAGCATCAAACAATTTCCCTCGTGCCCCGAGAGGGAGGCAGGAAATACAATCACTGCAGGTTTATTCTGCTTAGGTTAAAACAGCTCCCTGGCATGTGGCGGGTGATGCCAGATGAACTGATGGCACAGCGAGGCACGTGCCCAGGGCACTGCGGGGGCGCAGGGATGAGGATGCCGAGACTGGGGGCTGCTTGATCCAGGGGGCTTGGAGAGGTTTCCCTGCTGCATGACACTCAGGTACCCACTGCAGCCTGTGCCTGGGGGGATCCCACCTGCCCACTGCCCAACTGTGAGGTGCCAGGGCACGGGGGCCATATGGGCTTGGGGTCTGCAGCCATTCATTGGGTGCCCACAGGAGGGCACAAAAGCTGGGACTGGGGAGAATCCCAGCCCCCCCCCAGCCACTGAGCCACCCCAGCACTGTCCTCCTGGCTACTCCTGCCAGTCTGGGCTCAGCTGCAGATGGCAGAAGATGGAACAGCCTCAAGGGTGTAAAAGCAAATCTGTTTTCTCAACAGCTTCCAGGTTCCCAAGCCAGGGGCCAGTGATGCATCTCTGATCCGATGGTGGTGGTGCTGCAGGCTGCCAGCATTCATCCCAAGCTTCCTGCCCATCTGCAACCCCGAGGTCCCCTGTCAGCACCGGGGCACAGCACTGCGCTCTCAGCCACCTAAAGAAAATAAAACAAACCCCCTAATCCAGGGGTTTTGATGGAATGAGCTTGTGCAGCTCTGGCTGGGGCAGGGCAGCCCTATGCCTGGCACAGAGACTCAATGTCTCTTAGGACCAAAGTGCCGCAGGAGCTCTGGACTCACATCCCTGTGTCCTCACTGGCTCAGATCTCTTGGTCCCTGGAGGTTTCTTGGCCACTTTCCTCCGAGGAGCATTCCCAGGGCAGCCAAGTCCCTGGTCAGCCAAGGACAGGACCACCACGTGTGCCCACTTCGTTTTTCTAGGAAAGGGCTAAAAATAACGTCCTGAGGACTGTGCGGAAAGGACTGGGCAGATCCTCAGCTACTGGGAGGTGAGTGATTTATAGCCTGTAGCCTGTGCATGGTCCAAGTGGCTGTGCAAGGGCAGGGTCAATCCCAGGGCCAGGGCACCTCTCTGTGAGGCAGAAGAGAGGGGGCTGCAGGTCCTCCCTTCCTCAGCACTGCTGGGGGCAGTCACTCTCCTTCTTGCCATTTTTGGGTGACTCTGTTCGGGCTGGGCATTGGCAGGATGCAGCAGGGAGGGGATTCAGCACGGTGGGGATGAGACCCAGGGGTAGCTGGCAGGTGCTGGCGCAGTCTGGGGCCTGTGGGGACCCGCGGCACAAGCTGCAATATCCGAAAATTCCCAAACAAAATTTCATGCACTAGATCTCAGGGCTGCAATTCTGCTGAGACCTGGCTTTATAATTGGATCTGTCAGAAACCCGTCACACTTAATGTGCAGCTGCCAGAGCGCGTGCGGCTCCTCGGCGGCTGCGCTGGCTCTGCCGGGCACCGGGAAATCTGGTCCTGGGATTTTCCAGCTTGAGGAAAGATACAGCCACCTAAATCCCCAACCCTGGGAGGAGGGCAGTGTGGGCCAGCTGCAGTTTTGCCTTGAGGTGCCTCAGTTTCCCTCTGTGTCAGGGAAGGCAGTCGGACAGGGATGGTGCTGGTAAGGCGTGGGAGCCCAGAAGCCTGAGGCCACCGAGGAGGAGTGTGTGTGTGTGTTCTTCACCTGGGTAATCAAACCCTTTATCCAGTGTTTGATTAAAGGCCACAAAACATATTATCTTTGATTCTTCCACTTTATTTTTGTTCCCTTCATTTGTCCCTTGGAGAAGAGGGTTGCTCTGGTACTTATTAGTCACAAAGCCCTAACCTCGCGCTGCGTTCTTGCTATCTGAGAAATGAATTATTAATGGTGCATTAAACAGAGACTGGAAAGGGGCCCTGGGACACTGATAATCAGGAGCTAATTGAGGAAGAAATGAGATACTGCTCCTGTTGCAGAATGAGGACTGTGCAGCACTGCGATACCAAAGGTGACCCTGCTGCAACTTCTGGGCCAACTGCGCCCAGCTCTGCCTGCCCGGCCCTTGCTGGTGGGTCATGTGTGCACCTGGCCAGGATGCTCTCCCTGGCAGGGATGCTCTGCCCTGGCCAGGATGCCCTGCCCTGGCTGGGATGTTGTCCCACCTTGGCAGTGGCTGCTCAGGGTGCTGGATCCTCTCTGGACTTCGGCTGAACTCCCAAACAGGTGACTGTGGCTGAACAATTTCAATCAATTTTATTTACTCTCTTGTTGTTTTTCCACACAGCTTTGAGCTGGGGCCTGTCAGATTTCTCCTCTTCCACCCTGGCTGCATTAAAGACCTTGCTGCCCTGGCTTCAGCACTGCCTGTCTCAGGGGTCCCGTGGCACAGGGCCACAGAGTCTTGGAGGCTGGAAAAAGATGCAGGAGTGTGGGATGCCCCCTGTCACTGGCCACCCTGGCCACAGGCAGTGAGTGCTGCTGCTCTGCACGTGGCCAATGTCAGGCTGACAATGGGTCCCATCACCTCCCCTCTCTAAACAGCAGTGATGTGTCAGGTCTGGGACCCGACTGTCCCACTCCCCTCCTGGCTCTGGTAGGCTCAGTGCCGCTCCCCTGGGCACCCAGCTGGGGCTGCCCACTCTGACTCCGCTCCCACGTCACGCCGAAGCAGCCGCAGTTCACCCAGACCCCTTGCATAAATATTTATGCACTGATGCAACGCTTTTCTAAATATAAAGCTTTATCTGGAATTTCATTTAAACATTAAGTGTAGATAATTTATTTATAATTAATGTAGACATCAAGCCCCGTCTCTGGAATGCCTGTGAGCTTTCATTTATAATTGGGAGGTAAGTCAGCAGCTAGAGGCTGGGCCTCTTATCAGTTTCATTTTAATTTTCCTCCTACAGCAAATGAAGTCAGTGCAATTCATCTCTCATTAGGAGGAAGCACAAAACTCCCCTAAAATAACAGTTTTATGGGGAACACGTAATAAACCCATCTTTGTTCCTCTTCTTGCCTTTGATAACGTTACCAGGGCTCACAGATCCCTTAGAAGTGTTGCTCTTACTTAAAAATAAGTCTATTAAAAATTAAAACCTCTTTTCTATATAATAAAATTTACTCCCTGCAATTATGCAGAGGGAGCAGTTATTTGCCTCCCATAGATTTTAATTAAAAGTTACAATAGGAAGGAAATAACGACGGCCATAAAATAACAGCAGCCTCTCCCCTAACGATGAGTTATTGGTGCCTCTGTCACTGAGGTGCCTCTCGAAGAGATACCCAACACCAGTGAGCGGTGCCAGGGCTGGCAGGTTCCAGGAGCTGGTGCTGGGGGTCCCTCTGCACCCACTGGGGGGGTTCCTGTGCCTGTAGGTGCCCAGATGGGTGCTCAGCCCAGCTCTGACCTGTTCGTGCTCTCGTTCCTGTGCCCCGATTAAAGAAGGGGGCCCATCATGCCAGTGGCACCCACGGCTGCAGGGTGCTGGTGTCGGGGGTGTGGCTGTGCAGATCCTGGGGTGCAAACCACAGTTCTGGTCTGTCAGGGCTGCTCCCCATTTAATCCCCCAGGGCACGTGGGTCCCTGCCGCCGCAGAGGCTGGATTCCTCCAGTGTTTTCCTGAGCTCTTCCCAGGGAAGCATGTTCTGGAGAAATGGGGCTGGGGAGGCTGAGTGTGCCTGGCCCGGATATTTCACAGAGCTCAGAGAGGGACGATCAAAGGTGGCTCCACATTCACACTAAAAATAGCAGGTGCCTGGGACGGCGCGGGGGCTGCCGGCGGGAGCGCAGTGCCTCCGTCACCTGCAGACACCTGCTCGTGTGGAAAGGACTGCATCGGTAGGAAAGCTCATTCCATGTCTACAACAACTCTTACAGAGCGCAAACCTCTGCCCCTGAGGACACCGTGGGCTCCTCTGAATCCAAACGTGGGTGTTTGCAGGGCTGTTGCCCCTCACCTGTGCTGGGCCAATCTTCACAGTGGCCGGAGCAGGGTCACCTGCTAATTGAGCTGACGAGGCACAGGTGAGAGCCAAGGCTCTGCTATTACAGGGGCTGGTGCAGCTGCATTTGCCCTGTGTCAGCTTTTTGCTCTCCTGGAGTCTGGAGGAGCTGCTGTGCTACATCCCAGCGTCCCACAACCTGCATCAGCAGCATGTCGTGGGATTCAAGGTGAACAACCTGTAGCTGACCAGGGCCCTTGCACCCAGGCTATGGACTGGGGACCAGTCCTGCCTATGCTGGGTGTGGGCAGGGGGAGTGAAGCCTTACTCTGCTCCCCAGGGGCTGGTGCTGTTTTTCCTTTAACTGGTTATGGCTTCTGCTGCTGGTCTCCCCACTGCCTGCCCTGGCTCCTGGCTGTGAAGGCGCTAAACCCCCCCTGATCTGGCTCTGAAACGTTTATGAAATCTTTATGGGCTTTTGAAAAGATTTTAATTCCCTGACAGTGCCGCTTTCACTGGGAAAAAAAAATAAATTATGACTCAATGAGCAATTACAACTCAACAGCTGCTGAACGGCCACGGCAGCTGCTGGAGCAGCTTGGCACAGCTCGGCACTGTGGCCGAGGAGCCAGTGAGCCTTCCTGGAAAGTGATGCCAGGCCTGAGCCACCCCACACTGGCCTTCCCTGGCTGTGGGGCCCTGGCCCTGCAGCTGGAGATCACCTTCTCTTTGTTTAGAAATTTGTCTTCAGCTTCAGAGATATCTGCAGCAAACCGAAAAGTTCGAGGGTGACGCATTTCTGTGGCCTTGGCCCAAATGATATATTGGGGAGAAGTGATGTGAAGGGCTGCCTTTGGGAGGGAGAAGCCAGAGTTCCCTTGAAGGAGAAGCAGTACATCCCTGCTCCCTCATGCTGGAATGTTGGGAGATGTGGGCCAGGCAAGAGGCCTCATCCCTGCGCTTCCTGATCCCTGTGCCTGGAAAGGGAGTACACTCTCTTCCCTGCCCTGCAGTGGAGACAGGATGAAGCTGTAAGGGTTAAAGTAAATGAAAAAGTGTGAAGGAGCTGCAGCCCTGCCTCTGCAACTTGGAGAAGAAGGCTACACCATCATCATCAGGCTCCTGACAGCCAAGGTACTGCAAGGTTTGAAATCCATTAGAGTGCCTGTAATTATTTATAGAGAGGAAAAAAAAATCCTACATTGTAAAATTCAGATGGCACAGCAAACACAAATGCACCAAGCTTTAGAGAAAGGGTTCTGAAAACTCAAAGTGATTTATGATGAACCAGGCTGAGGCTCAGTGGTGCCACACTGCTGCTCCTGGGAACCCGACCCTGGCTCCAGCAGCAGCAGGAAAAGGTGCTCCTGGTGTGGACGGGTGAGATCTGCTGCTTCTGGGCCACCTGCTCGTGTTCCAGGACCTACAGACCCAGAAGCATCTCAAACTGGGACTCCCTGCTCCTGGCTTCCACCTCCCTGGCAGCTGGAGTCCCTGGAGCCTCCTGAAGCTGTGGTCCTCCACGGGCCTTGGGGGTGCTGGGATCAGCACATGCTGTGCTCCCACTTCTGCAGCCTCCACCCTCTGCCAGCGACAGTGCAGGTCTGATCACATCTCTTCCTCTTGGCACCAATTCCACGTTTTACTGGAGGCAAAGCAATGCAAGCAGGCAAGTGCTCTGGGAGATGGGAGCCCCTGGGCACCTGCTCTGGAAGAGAGGGCTCTTGGCCAGAGCAGTTCCCTCCCAGCTGGACTCCAAAGCTCAATTAGCAGTTTTGGGAAGTGCTTTGAGATCCTCTGCGAAGTGTCCTGGCGGAGGGCAAAATGTGATTATATAACGTGTCTAGACAGCGTATTCCTTGGGGCGGGCAGCGGGACGCTTTTATATCTCTTCTCCCATGTCAGCATTGTGTGGCCCCGCTGAAAGGTTCTGGGAGATGCTAAAATATTAATACTGATGACAGCGACAGGCCAGCGCAGGCTTTTGCACTTGAAATTGTTGATCTTAGCACAAGGCAGGCGCATGGCAGCAGAGGAGCCTTTGCCTGGCGGCGCCTTGTGCTCCAGCTGCGACGACTGAGGAGCAGAGAGCGGCTCCCTGTAGCCTTCCTCCCTCCGTCCCGCCCCCGGCTCCCGTTCACCCTCCTGGAGCAGCTGGGCTGCCTGGGCATGGTCAAGGCGTTATCCCACTCTGCTGGTCGCTGGGTCTGGGTCAGACCAGGGATTCTGCCATCGGGGAAGCCCTGCAGCCCCCGCGGTGCCACCTCCCCGGTCCCCGCAGGGAGCTCCTGGAGAGCCGGGCTGTCTGCAGCTGCTCGGGGTGAGGGACTGGAGACCCTCGTCCTGGCAGGTCTGAGACCTGACCCGTCATTCTCCACGGTGTTGGTGACACTGGGAACCTCAATACCCTGAAATCCAGGTGCCATTCCCACAGCCCCGCTTGTGTCACCCTCCTCTGTGTGCCCAGCCACACACCTTACCGACCCCCCAAACCCCCTGGAAAGAGCCTGGGGAGCCCCTGTGTCCCCACCGTCCCAGCCCGGGGCACCCGGGACCGCGGGGTGCGCGGCGAGAGGACCGCCCCGGGCGCCGCTGCGGGATGCAGCTGCGGGATGCAGCACCGGGATGCGCCGCCGCGGTTCCCCCCTCCCACCCCGTGCGGGCGCGCGGCGCCGAGGGGGGGTTGGACCGCGGCGGCGCGCGCGCTGCCTTCATCCCCCCCTTTCCTCCTCCTCCTCCTCTTCCTCCTTCTCCTCCTCCTCCTCCTCCGGGAGCGCGCTCGCCCGGCCGGCAGCGAGAAGCCGGCGGGAGGATGCTGCAGACGGCGGCGGAGCCGGGCGGCTGGGCAGGTAGGGCGGGCGGGGGCGGCCGGGCTGCCGGTACCGGCGGGCCCGGGGCCGGGCTGCGGGCACGGAGTTGCAGCCGTAGCAAAGTTGCGGGAGCCGGGGGGACGCGCTGGAGGGACCCCGGTAGCCGGGAGCGGGGCCGGATGTTCGCCGGGGGCACGCGCCGCTCCCCGCGCTCCATCCCGGCGGCGCCCGGCAGCGGGAGCGGCTGCAACGGGCCGGGGGCGGCGGAACCCCGGCCCCGCTGACCTCCCCGGAGGGGTCAGGGCAGGAGGGAAACTTCTTCAGCGGAACTTTACCGAGGCCCCGGCTCAGCCCCTCTCCAGCGTGGGGTTGCGGTTCCCACGCCGAGCGGGACCCGCGTGGGTGCCGGTGACCCCGGCTCGTCCCCGGGGCACCTGTGGGGTACCCGGCGTGGGACCCCCAAGGCTGTGTGCTGCGCTGGGGTCTGCGGCAGCACCTGGGCACGGGTGATGTTGGCTCAGATGCTGGGGTGTGTGTCAAGGCCAGGGCAGTGGTGGTGGGGTGGTCCCTGGGCCCCCCTGGGCCCTGCTGTGCTGGTCGGGGTGCACAGCACACCCTGTGTGTCCCTTGGCTTTGTCCACAAGGTGTCCAGAGCTGTGGGTGCCCGTGCTGGGCTCGGGACACGGAGAGGTCTGTGTTGGGGATGGAGCAGAAGCTCTGGCTGCCTCCACGAGGACACTGCTCTTATGGAAAGGACCTTTACTGAGCTGTACAAAAGTGCTTTCTGTTGGCAATGTGGGCAGTGGGTGCTGTGTCTTGAGGTGGGGGCAGCGGGGGTTCCCTGGTCCAGGCACGTGGAGGCAGCAGCAGGGTCCTCACCCAGTGGATTGCCCGCTCTCCCCTGCCATTATCAATAGACTTTGCTGTTAACTCGGAGCAGCAGTGAGTTATGGTGGAGGCTTTTGAGGAGTTTGCATGGGGGTTGGCAGGGCTGGGGCTCTGCTCTGCCCCAGAGCAAACCCCGCGGATCCCGGCACAGGGACGTGCCTGTGCCTGCCCTCAGCAGTGCCGCGGCAGGGCGGTGAGCGCCGATCCTGCTGGATGGGCGTGTGGGAAAACAACGTCTTGGCACAAGTGGCTGCAATTTGTTTTCAGAGCAAAGCTTGAAAGTGTTGCTTAAATAGAGGAGATGATTCTGTGTGAAGGTGGGGGTCTAGGGCCCGGCGCTGCACTCCTGGAGGCTCTAAGTGGCTTCCAGGTTGATTCACTAATGTGGAGGGATGGCACCTTGCTGCTGGAGCTGCCCCTGCGAGGGCTGGATGTGTCTGTGGGTCACACACAGGCGGGGAGCAGTTTTGGGTGAAAATACGAGGCAGGAGCTGGCCCTGCACTGTTCAGCACTGCTCATGCATCGGCTTCACCCCCTGCTTGTCTGGGGGGTCTGAGTGGGGAGCAGAGAGGTTTGTGTGAGCTGCTGTGTCTGCATGTGGGGCACAGCGCCTGAAAATAGCATCAATGGGCAGTGCCGCCGTGTGTGACAGCCCGCGGATAAATGAGGCTCTGTCCCGGCTGCCAGCCTGACTGGGAGTTTCTGCAGCCAAAATGCCAGCCAAATCCACCGCCACCGATTTTTTTTTCTTTAAGTGCCTGCAGGTGTTTTCCGATGGAGCATCCAGCCCAGCGGCCTTGCTGAGTGATGTTTGTCACTCAGCTGGAATGGCTCCATGGGGTGGAGGAACTGCACCGGTCCCTCACTAGCTGCTGGTGTGATTCTGCCGACCAGAAACTCTCCTGCCATATGCAGAGTTCAGAGCGGGGTGACGATACCCTGTGCTGTGAGTTTCGTGCTTGTTCTATAATCTGCCACGTGCATTGGAAAAAAAGGCTGGTGTGACCCTGGATGTGGCTCCATCTGTGAAAGCACAGAGCCAGGCTCTGCATTAGCAGGGCCATGACGTCACGCCAGGCTGTGACTTCCCACTGTGTGTCTTGTTCATGAGCATCCCTGAGCTCACATTGCGCTCAGCTGGGGCTTGGGAGCGGCTGCTCTCTCTGCCCCAGTGCTGTTTGGCTCTGGTGGAGCAGCAGCCTCTGTATGGATAATGCAGGAGCTTGGTTTAATGGTCCTGAGAATGAGAAATAGTTGTTGGGGCTGGTGGCTTGCTGGCCTCAGAGCCTCATCCCTGTTGCTGGACCATGCAGGGCCACACGTCCTGGCTGTGGTAGGTGAGGGTTGGGGACCTGGCTGCTTGGGCGAGGAGGTGCCATCCTGCTGGAGCATGTGCTACTGGTGGGCCCAGAGCAGCCATCCCATCCCATCCCATCCCTCCCCTCCCCTCAGTGTTGTTTATGGAGGGCTGGTGCTCTCTCTGCCTGGCATTCCTGGCTGTCCTGGGACCAAGATCCTGTCAATGTGTCAATGGGGACATGGAGAGGGATGGGGCAGAGCTGCCCCAGTCGATCCCACCTGCACCTTCCTGCCATTCGTCCCCATGGGCTGGCAGGGATGAGTGGAGCCTGGCAGGGCAGCACCAGCAGCTTGCCTGGCTGTGGCCATCCGCAGCCATTCCAACCCAAAAATACTCCTCAAGCATTGCCCCAGCACCCTCAGACATTGGCTGGTGGATGGTAAAGGAACCCTGGTCTTGGGGCTGTTATTTGCTGTATTTCTGGAGACCTTCATCTTGTTTGGCTTTTATCTAGTGTTTCTGGGGAGATCGATGTATTTCTACAAGTGCATAACACAAGTCTGCTATTGACTGAACAAGGACCTTCGCAGGGATGCTCCCAATCCAGCAC
This sequence comes from Lepidothrix coronata, assembly GCF_001604755.1. Lineage (NCBI taxonomy): Eukaryota > Metazoa > Chordata > Aves > Passeriformes > Pipridae > Lepidothrix > Lepidothrix coronata. The sequence goes on along the minus strand of NW_016690409.1, from coordinate 602,157 downwards.
TGGACATGTCAGTCACGTTGCTTTACACTGGTAAATTTCCAGGACTGGAAGAAAACCTGTCCTGGAAGCACAGGGCAGTTCCCAAAGTGTGCTGGACTTACACATTGTAGGAACAGAGATTTGCTCTCTGAGCCCTGTAGCCCATCCAGCTGCTTCTGTTCCTCAGCTCGATCAGGGCTGGAGTTTGAATTTTCCAAAGCCAGATCCCTTGGTTCTGCAGCCCTTTAATCATTCCTAGGGAAAATAAAAATGCAAAAATGTGCACCCGGAGCAGAATAATGAAGCCCATGAGGGTCTATTTGTCAATTTAGCAACAATATTGTGATGTACAAAGGCTGTTTCTTAGTCTGATGTTCTGAGATTGCCTCCAAAATAGTGCCATAATTTCTGTGTCAGGAAGCCCCTGTTAGGAATTATGTCTGTGCTCTCAAGGAAACCCAGGCTGTGGCTGCACTGTAACAACTGCTCCGTTTCTGTAAGAACCACAACAGTTTATTTGCCAGTCGTCAAAGGCAATCTGCGGATTTAAGGAGCCATGAGCTGCTCTGTGGGCACGGGATGCTCCAGTCCTGTGGGAGCTCACCTGGTGCTCCCCTGAACGCAGGGGTTGGTCTTTCGAAGGCATTACGGTGTTTGTCTGTGGGCACTCTGCTGGTGTGCCCAGCCTGGCCATGGTAGCAGGGCCAGGTGGGCACTGTCACCCCCAGGCCATGGCAGGGGGGCTGGCACAGACACCCCGGGGCTGTGGGCACTAGGGGGGGTGTGGGGCAGAGCAGGTGCCCCCCCCAAGCACCCCTGACTTCACAGGGTCTGAAGGCATGGATGGTCCCCTGCTGTCAGAGAGCCCTTTATGGTTATTTTTTTGTAAAACCTACCACTTTCCCCGTGCAATGTAAATAGCCTTTTCCCCAGAATGACTTCCCAGCAGAGTGCCAAGGCTTGGGGCTGCAGGGCCCTGGGGGTGTGAGCCCAGGCTGAGTCCCAGCTCTAGCGAGGGCTCTGAGCCCTTGATGCCAATCAGATCCGTGCCACTTTGAAATGGGAACGTTCCTGAGTCATGATTTTCCCTGGCCTAATTATGGAAATTTTTTAATTAGCTGATAAGAGAGATCACTGGAAAATTGTAAAGGAAACATTTTGAGGTGAAGCCCTAATCTGTGTCTGCCTGGCGTCAGGAGCTGCTTGGTCAGGCAGCAGTGGCCGAGTTCAGGGTGCTGTGGGGGCTGGGCAATCCTGCTGCTTCCCAGAGGTGCTGGGTTCCTTTGGCTAGGTTTGATCCTGATAGATTTGTGCCAACTCTACCCACTCCTCTGCCTCATGCCTACCAGGCAGGGGACGAGCTGGGGCCTTTCTGGGGCGATCCGGGCTTATGCCACTGGCTGTGCCCGGTGCTTTGTCTCCAGTTTGGGTATTTCTGCCTCTGACATCTGGCCACTGGCTCTTGCTCTGCATCAGGGGGATGAAGAAGCTGGTGAATGCAGGATGGGTTTTGCCTGTGTAAGATCAGAGATGGCTTCTCATCTTCCTGTCACCTCCCAGTTCTGCTGACTTGGAACTGGGAGAATTCTGCAGCCGCTGCCCTGGAAGCAGCAGGTCACATCTTTGTAAAACCATGTGGCAAAGGGCCAGGAGCTTTTTAGGAGTATTTTTCCCTTTATCTGTTGGAGCAGGAGAGATGTGGGACCTGTGACCTGGCCCTTACAGGTGCCACAGCAATGCTGCCCCGGATGCTCCCTGGACCCCACTGAGACCAGGACCAGTGTGGCAGAGATGCCAGTGGCCGCCAGTGGTGGTGACTGGAAACCAGCAGAATGGAACCCCATCCTGGTTTTTGCGGATGTGGGTAATGCCTGGCACGTTTCTGGGGGTTCAGTTTTTTCCCCCTGAACTTTCCCTGTTGCTGCGTCTGATTTGCTCCCCTCTCCCTCCCCAGCCACGTGCCCGTGGGACGTGGTGTCGCCGCTGTTTGTCTTGGTCGGGAGCGTCGCTGCTTTGCATTCGTTTGAAGGGCTGAAGGCACAGAGCCCGTCTGTGTGTGAGGCTGGAGACTCTTCAGAGGAGCTTGAAATGCTTGTAGGAAAAAAAAAAACATAAAAAGCCCAAACAAGGGAAGCTTGTTACCCAGCTGGCGGGAGACTGGGAGTAGCACAGGGAGGCTGCTGGCTGGGCTGGGGGGTGAGAGCTGAGGCCTGGCTGTGGGTCCCCCCCAGAGCAGGTCCCCCCACCTCAGAGCCCTCCCGCCCAGCGCTGGGTGCGCTTCGTCGCACGCAAGGCCAGAGCCTATAAATATCCCAACTCCAAATTTTCAAGAAGTATTAGGAACTCTCCAGGCTTATTTTTGAGGGCTGTTACGAAAGGGCTTTAGCGGATTAAAGCTCTCCCAGATTAATCTGTGCTCAGGAAGGCGGAGGGTGTGGGAAGGGCAGCAGTGGCACCCTGGGTTTGTGGTGCAGGGGGTTCACTGGGGCTGCTGGGCTCCCCACTCCCCATCCCACTAGGGTGTGGGGCAGCAGAAGTGGTCATCTTTGGGGCCACAACTGGGGGGGCAGGGAGGGACACTTCCACAGTGCCGTGTTCCCAGTCCCTCAGCTGGCATCTGTAGGGCTTCAGGTTTGCACAGTTCAATGTCAAATTTCTGTCCTCTCTGGTTTCCAGGGGAGGTAATTAGCCAACAGGTGTAATAGCAATTTAGTAAGTGTGTCAAATTAGCGAGCCAGTAGTGGCGTGGAGCATGCTGTGCCTTTGGAGGAGCCTTCCAAGGACTGGGGATATGTCAAAGAGGAGCACAGCCTTGTCCAGGCTGGGATCTGTCTGTCCGTCCTGGGGCTGTGCAGGAGCTCACTCCTGGCCAGGAGCTGCTGCAGAGCTCGGGGAGGGACCTGGACTGGTGTTCACATCTGTGCTCTGTTACCATTGGAAGGCACAAGGCGTGGCTGGAAGCTCAGGGCAGGATGAGTGCCGACTGATGCTGACTTAGGCAGAGGATGATTCGAAGGGATTTACAGACACCCGGCAGCCTCCTGCACCTTCGGGTGTTGGCCTGCTGCCGGCACTGCTGCAGTGCCAGTGCTGCTCCCACAGGCACAGGGAAGTGCCAGGGTGGGCTCTGGCAGCAGAAAATTAGCTCCAGCACTTGCTGGGGCTTGGCTTCTGCTTGGCACTGGGAAAGCTTTTCAGTTTGTCCTTGGGAACATTTCTCCTCCTAAGGACTCGGGCAAACCCTCTCTGGCGAGGGCACGGTCATGTGTGACAGTGAGATGCTGGTGGGTGGCAGGATCCTCCCTGAGTGCCCTTCGGGCAGCTTCCCACTGCCCACTCACCCCTGACTGACCAGGGAGCTTTTCCTTCTCCTGCCAGTGGTGGAGACCGTGACCTGTCTGTGGCCCCAGCCAAGGGACCTCTGGCTGTGGAGTGACAGATAATACAGGCAGGGCAGGATGCAGGACCCTTGGAGGGTCAGGACTGGTGTGATGTCGGGGTCCCGAGCAGGGTCCCTGCTCGGTGTGTCACCCCGTGGGGACAGTGATGGGAAGAGGCGCTGGTTGGTGGTGGAGTGCCAGCTGCATCATGGATAAACAGCCTCCCCTTTGAATCCTAATTAGCACCCGGCTCATGAAGCCTATTTGGCTGTTGATGGAGCGAAGCATGGCTGGTCTCGGGGGGCTCACACAGATGGGGGTGACGGGGCTGCAGGAAAGTGGTCACTGGTCCTGGGGGCCAGAGAGGGTCATGTGTGTGGCAAGACAGTGGCTGTGCTGACACGGAGACTCTGCCCCAGCACGGGGACTCTCATGAGGGCAGGGCAGGCAGGGTCACAAAGACGCCTCTGTGGAGGATTTGGCCTCTCCCCGCCTGCCCTGGCCCCAGCAGCACTTTGATGGGCGTAAATCAGTAACAGAGAGCAGGAAACCCTGCAGAACCTAGACTCAGTGGTGGTGGGGGTCTCACTGGCTACACCCGAAGCCCTCCACCCATTGCCAATGCAAGTGCCAAAAATCCTGCCTTTCTTCACCTGCTGACAAGGCATTGGAAAAGAGTAGATTCTTTAAAACATAAAACAAATAAAATTAGGTCTTCTGGTAAGGGATTAAATTGGGGCCCTCAGCTGTATTTATAGAAGGTTCAAAAGTAAATCTGTTCCCAGACTGAATAAATATTTTGCTCAGGCAGGCACGATCTTCAGTTCATCTGTCTTGGAAAGACTTGAGTGAGAGGGGAATTGATTTTCTCCAGCCTGAACAAGGCAAGCGCCTCTCAGACCCAGATAGAGAGTGAAGTCCCATTATCAGCCGAAATGGGGAAGCAGCTGGGAAATCATTAAAGAGAAAGCAAAGACAAAGCTGCTTTAGGGAGGTGGTGGTTCCCTGTCCCCTCGTGGTGGCTGGGGCTGCCATTCCTGTAGCTGCTTTGGGGCCATGTCACTCTGGCCCCATGGGAGGGTTTGGTGACACTGAGTGACCGTCTGACAGCACTAGCAGTTGCTTCCCATGGTAGACAGGAGTGGCTGGCACTGGTTTCACTGGTCCCACTGGTTGTGCTGGTTGCACAGATGCAGGGACAAGGGATATGACCTGGGGGACCTTGGGGTGGCTCAGCTGGGATGGAGGGGGATCTGTGAAGGTGCAGTGGCAGTGCCAAGGATGTGGCAGTCTCTGCTCCTACACGGATCACCTGGAGGTGCAGACGCGCCACTGGCCAGGTTGGCACTGCCAGACACAGAGCCACTCAGGGCTGGACCTGCTCTCTCATGCTGGGTTTCTGCACTCAGACGGTTGCTGTGCTGTGACTGCCCTGTCTGTAAGGATGAGAAGAAGCTGATGACATGTCCCTGTCACTGTCCCCAGCCCGTGGGATGCAGCCGTTCGTGTGGTCTTTGGGCTGCTGCAGGTGGCCCGGGCAGAGGTTCCCCCAGCAGCATTCACCACAGCGTTGGCTGTTTCGCAGCACAGTTCCAGCTCAAAGAGCTTGTTAATTCAAGCCGGCACCTGGTGTTTGCAGACATCAGTTACGGCCAAGACAAGAGCTCAGTGCTTTGCTCTTGACAAAGGCGGCTGCCGGGTCAGCGCCAGCGCAGCTCGAACTGCGCAGCCAGGGCTGCCCGGCTCCCCACGGCTGCAGCGCTCCCCTTGCCTTTCCCCAGGTCAGAAAGGAAACAAGACAGGGAGAATGAAGAACAAGCCAAAGCCCTTGGCAGCATTTTCCAGCTTCTTCTCCCTGTTTTCCATGGTAGAACCACATCAAAAAGCTGCTTGTGTGCAGAAGGTCCCCAGCCCCAGGTGGGTGCCCAGTGCTGGGACGCCGTGGGGGGAGCGGTGGCGGTGCCAGGCGAGTGTTTGCTGTGCAAGCTCTGTCCGCCCCGTGCTAAAAAAAGCCACAAAATGAGCAAAATTATGCGCTGAGTCACTAATCGTTCACCCGCCGCTTTAGTCACCAGTGTTCCCACACCGGGGGACGTTTGCTGAGGGGGCACAAACCGAACTGTCATTGTGTTAAATGGATGTGGCCGAAAGCAGCAAAGAGCTGCTGCTGCACGCACGGCTTCTGACACCAGGCAGGCCACTGGGCTCCACGGCCACCGGAGCTGCTCAATTACTGACAACTCCGTGATGAATCCATTGATTAATTGTGGCCGTGTGCTGCGGCGCCGCGGAGGTGGTGGCAGTGGAGCAGCTGCTGCCCATGTCTCATGACAGTCACTGTCCTGGTCCCTGTCCTCCCATGGGCATCGCAGCTCCTGCAGAGGGACATGAGCCACTGTTCCACAGGTGCTGGTGTGGGGGAGCACCCTCTGCTCGTAGGGTGGTGGGGCTGAACTGCAGTGTCAGCATCCTGTCTGCCGGTGCCCCCCAGCTCCCCCCACCTGACAGGAGGCTGTTTTAACCAAGTAACCCGCCATGCCGGAGCCAAGCGCGTGTGAAAGGGCCTGTCTCAGTGCAGGGAAGAGCCATAAAGGGCCTATTTATGGAGCTGGCTCCTCGCAATGTTTTCAGACACAGCCCTCGCATGTTTTCATAACAGCAACGCCTCCACCTCTCGCCAGCTGCCAGCAGAGCTGAGGCTCTCGCTGCTGTCCCCCGCACACCCCGGGGAGCCGGGAGCCCCGGGTGATGGGCTGGCGCCTGCAGGGCTCACCGTTGGGATCCCGGCCCCAGCACACGCCCCGAGGCAGCCCACGGGGCTGTTCCTTGGCTGCCTCCCCTGTCCCGGCTGGGAGCTGGCACTGTGCCCATGCAGGGACACGCTCGGACCCTTGGCATGGATGGGCTGCCTTGTCTGGCAGGAGATGGACCTGCCAGCAGCCCCTCCACCTGGTCCACCTTGCCACCGTGTTTCCCATCACCTGGAATTTGCTGGTGGGCAGTGCTGAGCACAGGGCAGTGTCCGGTGCCCAGGTGGAGGAGCAGCAGCTACCAGGCTTCAGCCTGGGAATACTCTGTGGAGGGACCAGCCTCTGCTCTGGTCATGGCTCTGTGCTGCTCATCAGCCATGTGCAGGGTCAATGTGAACTGCCCCCTCTGTGCCAGGCACCCTCTGGTGACAGCGTGGCAGCCCCTGCAGTGACAGCAGCAGTGATGGCAGTGTCACACACGTGTGGGAGGCAGGTGAGCACAGAGCAGGGAGATCTCTCCTGCTCAGCGCCGATGCGTGGGAGGAAGCAGGCGTGGGGCTGTCTCCTTGGCAGGGAGACAAGTAACTTTTCATGAGTCCATTTAGGAATTCCTTTCAAACAGGAATGCTGACCCACCCGAGCTCATTAAATAACATTAATGGTGCTGCCCAAATAAATAGTCCAGCTGCCACCTGCGCCACCAGCCAGTACTCACTGCCCTCTGCCCTTCTGGGAGCAGAGGTTTTCCAGTTTAATTGGCTACACGTGCTTCTCTCCTGACACTGATGACCTCCAGTACGGCAGAGGATTCTCAATGCTGCGGTGACTGGGTTCCTGCAGCTTCATTCCAGCACTGCAGGAGCAGAGCAGTGAGTCCAGGGGCTGGCAGGACCTGGGAGCTGGGAGAGGAGCAGAGACACCAAACTGTGGTGAGAGGAGGGGACGAATCCTGGCCATGCTTGTCACTGAACTGATTAAACCCAAGCTCTGAAACTCTTCTTCTGTCCTCCAGCTGGTGAGCAATGTGCATTACTCTGTATCCAGGAGACACTGAGGGATGTGGGCAATTCATTATTGTCTGTCCTGTTTAGTTTCCTTGCCTGTCAGTGCTGGTGTCCTGGTGTTCACAGACAACTCAGAGTTTCAAGGTGTGAGCTGATGCTGCAGCCAGTGCTCCTGCAGCATAGTTCTGACAGGACCCTCACACTCCCATCACTTTGGGGACCCCAAGGGGCTTGGGGATTCACCACCACCAACAAGCTCAAGACTTTAGGGGCTTGACTTGAGAGCTGCCACTGTCAGCAGGGACCCCAGGTGCTGGGAGTGCAGCATCATTCAGGGGAGCTCTGAGCCCCGACCGGGGAGGATGCAGAAGTGAGGGATGGTTTTGGATGCCAGTTTCTGGCTCCTCTCCTCCCTGTGGCTCTGGTGCTATCGTGCTGTCCCTCCTCAGACCCGTCTTTTCCCCTGGCACTGTCAGCTCAACCATGTCCCCCTCTGTGTCCCCCTGAGGGGGGACACACGGCCAGTGGGACCCCCAGGCTGTGTCTCCCGAGCCCCAGGGCAGCAGCATCAGGTCCCGCTGGGTGCTCGTCTCAGATCCCGGTGACTAATTGCTCTGCAAAGAGCATTTCTCACAAGTTTCTTTCATAAGAAATGGTAACAAGGCTTTGATTTTGCTCTCCTTTTCCTTTCTTCCTGTCTTTTTTTTTCTCCCTTCCTACCCCAAATGCAGAAGCCTCTTTGATCGTGCGGGTTCAGGCTCCGTAACAAGCATCTCTGTTTGTGTCGGGGGGTTGTCAGCGCGGTAACATGACAGCATGTCTCCTTGTCGCCTCACACACAATGAATTATTCCTTCCACTCTTTCTTTGTAATATCTCTGGGACAAATTACTGCTCCCAGATGGGCTTGTCACCCAGCAAAGCACCCTTAACCTCTGGGATGATCCTGTCCAGCATGGAGCTCCGGCCACTGCAGCTCACCCAAGGCTGCAGCAAAGTGTTGGAGCAGGGAATTGTCAGCCTGGCTTGAAAGCAAATTGCTTTGCCAATTTATTTTCTTCCTTGTGTATGAACATATTTTTCTTAAAGGGATGCTGTCACATTAAATATGGAGCTGCCAACTGCAGGCATTAAAAAATCATGGGTCGTCCCATTTTCCTTCCTCCCACTCTAAATTCTGAGAAAACAATAAATTCGGGGTTCTTTTTACTTGTCATCTGCCTTACAGCTCAAAATGCTTTTTCAAACTCTTCCCAGCAGCCAGGAGGTTTAGGAGCTTTAGTACCATGACAAGAACCGTGGATCTGGGGCAGACTGGGGGGGTGGGGAGGCGGCCCCTCAGCCACGTCATTGGGGTGTCCAGCTGTCCCTGGTCCCATATTCCCAGAGCTCTGGGCTGAGAGCAGTCCTAGAGCAGTCCTGGGACAGTACTCAGGAGCCTTCCCTCCCACCACAGCTGATGGGACTGAGCCATGTGCTGGTAAGGAAATCTTCCCCAAATCTGTCCTTGAAGGGTGATCACTGTCATCAAGCTGCCTGAACTCTGTGTCACTCTGTCATATCTGCTGTGATGGATGCAGAAAATACCTTCCAGTCTTTAACTTTCCAAGCTCTTTTTTAGGGAAGGTAATGAAAGTAGTTTTGTTATACTTTGATAAAGTGTGTTTCCATGCATTGAGCACGTCGTGGAGCTGGGGAAGGAAATCGGGCATTTGTCAGACTGAACAACTTCGTGACAGTTTCTGGAACATGTTTCTGAGGGATGTGGGATGGGATCGTGTCTGATCTGGTGTCAGGTATCAGAAATCCCTCATATGCGAGAGATCTGATTGAAAACAAGTTCCATCTGGGGCTGGGTCGTGCTTACCCTTCTCTCTGCTGCAATGAATCTCCCTCACACAGCTGCAAGTGGGGATAAGTCTCTTGCTACTCTTAAATTTTAAAGGAAAATCTCTTTCAAAGCTGTGCTGTGCTGGCAGCCTCGTGGCTCAGCAGAGCTCAGCTGCTCCCTGGCCCTGCTGCATGGGCTCCAGAGCCTCCCCCAGCAGATCGGGTGTTTGATAACGTTTATTTTAATAAAGCTCTGGTCCTGTTTTGATGGACAGATCCAAAGCACTACATGGATTTAAACAGATCCCGTTGCAAATATCTCTATCCGATACCCCTGCCATGACCGGACTGCAAATGTCACTTGCTTAGCACTATCAAATATTTAATTTACGTTGTAATACAGGAGCCTGTGAGAGCTCCAGCTTAAATTGGAGGTCTCCTGTGAGCCAGCAGCTCTCCACAAGCTCACTTAAAGGCCAGTTTCTGCCCCGAAAAGGTCCTGATCCAGATGCAGAAGTGAGGGGAGCTGGGAGGGAAGACTCTGCCCACCTCTGCTGTGGGTCTTGCTGGGATCCCACTCGTCACTGTAAGTGCTCGTGGTGGGTGTCCCCACCTTTGCCCTCCAGGGAACACGTGGGTGGGGGAATGTGACTGCTGCTGCTGCCACCGCAGTGCTCATGGCGATGCTTGTGGCCTCACACCTTCAGTGGCACCACTGCTAGCCCAGCTGTCGGTGTCTGTGGTGGGGGTGGCAGCTCCCCAGGAGCTGGCCTGGATCTCATTCTGGATCCTGCACTTGTGGAAAATCATCTTCTCTGGGAACTTCCCCATGGCAGCTTCAGCAAGCTGTGAGGGAGGCACGAGGTGCTGCCGGGGCTCGGAGCCTCCCCGTGCATCACCCAGTTCTCTGTATTTTATTTCCCGAGAGAACATAGTGTCTCTGTGAGACGTGGCTCTGTGCTGGCCACAAGAACCCTGAAGGATGCTGTGATCTTGCCAGCCCTGTGCCAGGTTCTCCTCCGCTGGCAGCACGTGGAGTGGCTGGGGGAGCAGCATCCGATCAGGGTGATGAATTATGGAGCCTCCGTCCTTCCTCTCCCACTGCTCCTGCACTGTGCTCACACCTACAGCCGAACCCCGGGATGGAATGCCACACTCCCTGCCTCTGTTTGCTTTGCTGTTTTCTCTGCTGGTGTGAGAGCTGGTGGCATTGTCCAGGTTTTGCTTCCCAGAGAGGATGGGCACTTTCCCTGCCCCGCTGCAGAGGAGCAACCTTGTTCCCTCCACGGCATCTCCTTCAGCTGGGTTTCAGCTGTCCTCACCGCCCGGGAACAGGGCTGGGATCTGCTGATTCAGGGGACACTCAGCCCTGCGGCGTTAATGATCTTGATGTGCAAAGGAGAGGACAGACGCAGTGGCACCGTGCTCCGTGCGATGCTCCCTGCCCTCCCGGGATGCTGCACAATGTCCCGCTGCCCTTCAGCGCGTGGGAGCAGTGCTGGGGGGAACCCTGGGGAGCATCTGAAGGTAAGAGCCAACTGGGACATTTGGGGTGTGGGTCATCTGAGTCCCCTGTGTGCCCTGGTCCCTGTGCCAGGAGCCAGCCTGCAGCCTGGAGCCTTGGGGGAGAGATGGCTCCCACTGATCCTTGCTCTGACATCGGATGGTTTATGGACTTATCCTAAAACGTGCCTTGCTCCAGCTCTGGGCCCAACCTTCGAGGCGCCCTGGGAAGCTGCCCCATTCCCCTGTCTCCCCTATCACCAAGAGCTGCTGTCAGGTGCATCCTCCTGCTCTTGGCTCAAGCTGGCTCCTCCAGTGCCACCTCCTGCCAGCTGGCGCCCACTGCCCCGCGTGACGCTCCAGGCTCTTTGGGAACTTGCTGAGCCTCAGGCACCAGCTCCGACGTGCCCAGCTCTCGTCCGGAGGCTGCTGATGAGGGCTGATTTAGTGGCGATCGAACCGCATTTGAAGTGCTTCTTGAAATATGAGACAAGTGTCGGGAACTCTCCGGGCGTAGGGGCGGCTGCGGTGCCCTGACGGCTGTGGCACACAGGCAGGAGCTGGCTCGGCTCAGCAGTGCCAAGGGCAGGGCTCGGTGCTCCCTTCACAGGCACCAGGTAGGAGCCTCCCGCGCCGGGCTGGGGCACCAGGTGCTGCCTCTTGAGCGTCGCTGTCTCCTGAGCCCAAATGGGTGGGTGGGCTAGAAATCGCCTCTGCCAGCAGACAGGAGTCTGTGCGGAGGTAGGATGGGTGGAGCTGCCCCCCTGGGGGGTCTGGGGCTCCCCAGGGGCTCTGGAGGGGGGGCACAGCCAGGGTCCCTGGTGCAAACACCCAGGGCAATCATGGGGTCACGGAGCTGCTCAATGGTGCAAACCTGAGGTGGTGGGACTATGAAATCAGTCCTTACTCGGGGGGATTGAGGGAATTTTGTGATAGTTGTTGGTGGCCACTTTCACACCAATTTTTCTACTTCCACTGCTTTTATTTACTGTTGTGTGTGCTCAGCTGGGAATGAGGAAGGTGGATTCAATGGTGCGGAATCGTGTGAACTCGAATCAGATTTTTTTTTTTTCAGATTTCTTGCTCTCTTAGCAAGTTCATGCAGACTTTCTCTTCGGGTGGTGTTTTCCCTGCTCCTACATTGCTGAATGGACTGATCTCCTGATCAGCTGTTGTGATATCCCCTCAGCTCCGTGGCGAAGGCAGTTTGACTCAGAGGGAGGTTCTGGTCCCATGTGTTGGCTTCACTGAGTTCAGGCCCAGCAAAAGTCCCATGGGACACAAACTGGTGCTGATGGCAGGAGGGAGTCTGAGGGTCCCTACCAGGGGGGTGTCACCGGGGTGGTGTCACTTAACCTTCACTGTGTTTTAGTTTCCCTCCTGTCAAAGGTAACAGTCCCCCAGAAAGATCCTCAGTGCTTTGCTGAAAAGGGGAAATCTGCCCCAAAGTAATCATCAGTCAGGACACTGCCGGCACATGTGCCATGACCTGTCCCGTGACCCATCCCAGCCACGAGTGACCCGGTTTGTGGCCCTGACACCTGAGAAGCAGAACAGGCGCAGCAGAAATTAAGTGAATGAGACAACAAGCGTGTGTGTAATTAGGACAGACCTTCAAACGCTGCCCCGGGAGCCGGGACAGAAGTCACTGGCTAATCAGAGCAACAGCAGTGCCTGTTTTAAAGACGAGGCAGACTTTAAGGATACTTTGTCCACATAATGTTCCAATTTTAGCTCTGCGTCCCGGGATGTGATTGCATTAAAAATACCCGGGGAGGGGGAGGATGCCAAGGGCACCCAGCGACCTGCCTCCTCTGGCGTGTCCCCACCAGTGCGCCGTTCCCGCTGCGTTCCGAAGCCCTGTCTCACATTCCTGGCGCTGATCATCATCCAGATCTGCTTTCCGGCTCTTCTGCTAATGGTTATCCTGGGAAAGGCCTCCGGCTCCGTTAACAGCTCGTGGGAAGACCTCCCGCTCCTTTTGCCTAAACAGGACTATTGATGGAGACGCTCGTGGCCACCTCCGGGGTGCGGGAAGGCGCAGGATGGGACCGAGACCCGCCGAGGACTGGGGTGCTCACCCCAAGGGTGGGTGGGTGGCAGCGCACCCCCGCTCCGCGAGGGGGTGACCCGCTGCCTCCTGTCGCCGCTGTCCCCGGTCCCCGCCGTGCCCGGTCCCGGCTCCCGCCGCCGCGGGACCCACGCGGGAGCGGAGCGGCGGCGCCACCGCGGGGCCACGGCCGGGGCTGCAGCGCCCCGAGACCCCCCGACCCCGCCGGTCGGCCCGAGGACCGAGTGGGTCCCTCTCCCGATGGGTGGATGAGGAGCCCCACCCCGAGCCCGTCCACGCCAGCACGACACAGCAGCTTTTGGGCTGCCTGAGCCAAAGCCCCCGGTCTGGTCCCTGCTCCACTCCCATGGAGTACACAGGTGGCTGAGCCCTGCACGGTCCCCATGCAGCCCTGCCCGAGGATGCCAGGGACGGCTCTGCAGGGTACCCTTGGGTCCCGCCTGGCCACCCACAGACACCCTCGCCCCTGCTTTGGCCCCTCGGGGTGTCTCGGCACAGCGTGCCTGTGGGTATTTGTAACCAGCAGCTGCCAGCTCCAAGGTGGTAACTGGATCACAGGGCTCGGGTGACTTTCGCACCTCTGAGGCTGTTCTGGATGTCCCACCAGCTCCCAGCTCTGGGTTGGGCAGCAGGGACAGTGTCCCTGCAAGGCAAAGGTCAGTGGAGGGCTGTCCCCAGCCCCTCCCTGGGCAGATTTTCCCTGTGGTGTCCCTGTATGGGTCTGGGGCTTCAGCTTCCCACAGAAGGTGGTCCCACACAGCCCCACGTTCAGGACGGGCACCTGCTGGTGGCTGGCAGTCCTGGTGCCAGTCGTCCTCCTGCCATGGTGGGGATGGGCTGTGGAATCCCCGCACCGCACACGAGTCCTGCCAGCTGAGTCTGTTGCCTGCAGAGAGTTGGTTCCATCCCAACTCTGCCTTGGGCCAACCCACGGTGCTGTCCAGGAGCGAACAGAAACTTGAACTGACACAAGGAGTGTCTTCCGGAGCTGGAAACTTGGAAGAAGTGGGTTATTCCCTTCTGGGAATGCTGCTGCTCATGTCATCTTGCCCAAACGCTGTTGCTCTTGCTCAGGCATCCCCCCTGGATCCAGACACCCCAGAGGCGTGGGACCTGTGCTGGGCTCTCCAGCCTCACATGGCACCCTGTTCCTGTCCCTCTGTCCTCATGGCGGGTCTGTCCTTCCTCCTGCAGGCATGAAGCGACCCCTGAGCCCATCCCACAGCCCCGAGAGCGCGGTGCGGCTGGCAGAGGTGGCCAGCTGCCCCCCCAGCCAGCCCGAGCAGCGCATGAAGCGGGAGAAGAAGCACCAGTCGTTCACACTCTGCGAGGTCTGCAACATCCAGCTCAACTCGGCCGCGCAGGCTCAGATCCACTACAACGGCAAGTCCCACCAGAAGCGCCTCAAGCAGCTCAACAAGGGGAAGATGCCAGCAGCCCAAGGTAGGAGCCCACCCAGCAGGTCGAGCTTGCCCAAAGGCTGCCCTTGCTCTGGCACAGCTGCTCCGCTGGGCTCATGGAAAGTTCGGGAACGCTGTGTTCTGTCCTTGGCATCTCACTTGCTGGTCTGCCTGAGAGCTGCAGGGCTTCCCCCAACTGTCACTGCCAGCCCTCAGGTGGTTTTGGGGCCCGAGAGCCCATGCTGAGGCACTAGAGGGATGGACACGTGTGGATCTGTCCATGTGTAAGTGTGGCTGCTGGTGCTCTGTGTCTTTGTGAGCGTATTTTTGGGTTCTGTAGAAGGTTTGTGCAGCGGGGACGAGCGTGTCCAAGGGTGGAGTGGCTGTCGGTTGCTGGGCTACTGGATGCTGCTTCCCAGGTGCTGCCCCGACCCTGTTCCTCCAGGCTCCTGCTGTGCACATCTCCTGTATCTGTGCTGAGTTTGATTCAAAATGCTGCTTAGATGTTGATGCTGAAGCCCCTTCAGCTGCAGCAGGGATGCTGGCCCATGGCAGGGATGCCGGCACACACAGGTGCCGCTCCGCTGGGCAGGAGCTCGTGCAAGGGCAAGGACTCACTTGCCCTCTGTACCATCTGCCAGCGTTCACCTGGCTGGGCCCAGCTGGCTCTGCAGATTTTCTGCATAAAAGCAGGGAAATGTGCCCAGAAATGTCACCCTGTCACCATGGCTGACCTGCTCTGCCTGAGCTGTGAGGGTTTGTCTGGCGCTGGGAGCAAACCACGAGAATTTCATAGAATCACAGAATGCCCTGAGTGGAAGGAACCTTAAAGATTATCTGGTTCCCTGCTCCTGCTCTTCCTAGAGACTGGGCAGACTGGAACCATAAATTCCCAGCAGGGCAATGGTCATCTCTGTGCCAAATCCTGTCCTGACTGGTGTTGGTTTTGTTTGGGCAAGGGCTGGGATATGCAAAGGAGTAGGTCTGTTCATCATTGTTACTGACAGATGGAAATATCGCCGGCTGTTTTAGTGGGGACAGGGCTCATAAATTCCAGCCTGCAGCTTCCAGATTTTACCCTGAATCTGGCTGTGGCTCGATGGGAGGCTGTCCAAGGATGTGTTTCCTACCGAGCCAAAGAATCTCAGAGCATGCCAGTCTGCTCTTTGTGCTCCTGCACCGTCCCTGACCTCTGCCAGCGTCGGGGTGCGCAGACGCCGCAGCCCCAGGGCCCCTGCACACTCTGCTTGGCCGGGCAGGGCACAGTGGCTCCTGCATGTGCAGGGCTGGGATCTGCTCACTGGGGGATTGCAGGCAGCAGCTGCTCCCCGCGCCTCCCTCTCCCTCCTGCTCCTGCCACAGCCACTCCGTGTGGCTGGAGCCGACCTTTCCTTGCGCTTCTGGTTAAAAATCTCATTTCCAGCATTGTCCCAAGAGGGGACCATCCCTGTCTGCCTTGCCCCAGTGAGCTGAGGACAAGTGCAGGACAAGCTCCTGCCTGTGCTCCTGCCTGGACTGTGGTGTGTGGGCAGGAGGGTGCAGGCAGGGCTGGCAGGGTGGTGGTGCTGAGGGGGCCCTGCCCTGCCCCATTACAGTTATCTGGGAGCCCTTTACTGGCCAAACTAGTACCTTTGGGTGCTGAGGAAATGCACCTGCCTGTGGTCATTGGAGTTTTCACCCTTTCTCAGGCAGGTGCCTGCTCTGCTGCTGGGCTCAGCCTGGCACAGCCCACAGAGAGGAACAGCTAAGAAGTGTCTCCAGTGCCATGTCAGCACTGGGGGAGCTTTGGGAGGTTAAAGACAATGGATTAAATGAAATAATTGTGTTAGACAAAGATGGGATGTTCCTCTGGGCTGGAATCTCTGTCTCATGCTGACATCTACAGCTACATCAAAGGCAGCTTCCCAGCTGCTCCTCAGTCTCCCCGTTCCCCTCTGGCTCCTCGGATCCGTTCTTCCTGCATAAGCTGTGAACACTGGCATCTTATGGAGCAAAGCTGCAGAGGAGCGTTGCTGGCAAACGTGCTAATCAGCGTCATTACAATTCATTAGCTCTGTGCCACAAAGACCCCAACTTATAAACAAACCATTGCTCATTAGGCATTTCCTTGCAAGGCAGATCCCAGATCCCTGTTGTCCCATACAGAATCACAGTGCAGGTGGTGATTAGATATGGGGTGCCCACAGATAAAAGACGTTTTCATGTCACAGATGCCAGTTCTAATCCAACTGGGTCATGAGCGATTTAATTATTGCCTGTGATTTCCAAGGGAGCCTCAGTGAGCTTCAGTTTGCTCTTGGAATCCTCAGGAGCTGAACCCCCGTCTGGTGCAGAACGAGCAGGAAGAGTTGATACACCCCAAAATGGGGCGTGGTGGCTGCAGGGTGAGGGCAGGGGCAGGGATGGGGGGGCACTGCCTCCCCTTGTCATCCTGGATGATTGCTGGGGCTCCCATCACAGGACAGGCTGAGCATTTCAGGAATTTACAACCTTATCCACTGCTCCCCAAAAGGCCTTTCCACCAGTGTCTCAAAAAAGTCATGGGATGTAAAGAGGAGCTTGAGCTCACCACTGCTGGAGCAGCATCCCTGGGCCCTGCCAGCTCATATCTCCCTGAGAGGCAGTGGGTAGCAGTCTCCTTCGGAGCAGCAGGCTCCTGGCCCCGGGGGCTACTGGGCTGCTCCCCCAAACTGAGTAAGGCAGAGTTGGGCCAAAACACCCAGAGCCAGCTGTGCCCCGGGGCTGATCCATGTCACAAGCCCTTCCTCATTTCCACGTGCCCCGCGGCGTTACGTACCCTGACCCTCCCCAGGGCTGCCCGGTGCCACCTTCCCCCTCACACTGGGGCTGCCTGGTGCCGTCCCCCCCTTTGGCAACACAGCCCTGGAATAGCAGTTTCGTGCAAAGGGAAAGGTCCTGGTTTCCCCAGTTATCTGCTGAAATGTCTGTCCATGCGTGTTTGGGAGCAGAAAGGCTTGAGATGAGCAGAGAAATCACTGTGACAGCTTCAGCATCGCTGGGTCTGCAGCACAGAGTGGGGGCCCCAGGAGGGGATTTGGGGACCCCGGGGGAGCCTGGGCTGCTCTGGGAGCTGGGGGGGCTGGCAGCTGCTGGTGGGTTTCACAGGGGGTGCCAGCTGAACTCCCTGATTTTGGCAGCTTGGGGGAACCCACTCCCCTCGACTGGCTCCTGTGGGACAGAGTCTGGGTCACAGTGACCAAGGCTGGGTTGTGACCAGGGAGTCCATGGCCAAGCTCTCCACCGGGCCAGGATAGCCCTGCTGGGAAACAAATCCTGAAAACCACCCAGAGCAGTGTCTGGGAAAGCCGTGCCCTGGCGTGGGGAGCAGAGGAGGGAGGGGAGCTGGTGGGTCTGACCATGGACAGTCTGATGGGTGCGTGATCCCACTCCACGATTCTGCTCCGTGAGCCTATTTCATGATCCCAGTCCACGATCCTGCATGTGGTCCTGGTCCATGATCCTTTTCCATGACCCTGCTCTGTGTGCTCTGGCATCTCATTGCTCAGCTGCAGCATGTTCCCTCCTCCTTCCCTCGGCTGCTCTCTGCTGTTGCAGCCCTTCAGCTGTTCACTACCAAGCAAACTGGTGCCAATCCCATTTTGTTCCATTTCATGTTCCACACGGAATCCTTTAATTGTTGTTAATAAACAGGGCGATGCTCAGTGGGGCTTTGTCTGCAATAAACCCAATGTATTGATTTAAATAATCTGCAAACATGTGGGATTAGGGTCTAATTGGGACTAATCAGGGTGCAGCAGCCGTGTCACCACTGGGTCGGGGCTGGGATGTCCTCGTGTCTGCCGGAGCTCCCAGCCCTGCCCAGCCTCGGGCACCTGCCAGGACCTGCTCTGGCAATGCCAGAGGGAACGTTGTTCTTTCTGGCTCCCTCCTTAACTCCTGCAGCAGTTTGCTGCTCTCCTGCTTTTGGGACCTTTTGGAGAAATTCAGCAGGGAAAGGCCAGGGTCTGTCTGGCACAGGAGCCACCTCACAGCGTCCCTCGACAGGGACTTTGGCAGCACGTCGGGCTCTCCCGAACTTCCCAGTAACAGATCCGTGCCCAGCCTGAGTGTTAAAGGGGCTTTAACATTTAGCTGGGGCAGACCCTGCATCTGCTGGGTGCTGATTGACACCTAGTGCCCAGGCAGCACCAGGGTTCAGATTTTAAGCTTCTGTGAATTTAAGAAGGACAAACATACGGAGTCCTCCTGCTCCATTGGCCTCGGCTGCTCCCTTCAGCTGCAAGCAAAGATGAGCAAAAATAGCTTTTCAGATCAGATTTGAATAACCTGGAATCTCAGTGGGGAAAATACAATGGTTTTTTCACGTCTTAAAGATGTTGGCTGGGATCAGGCGTCATTTGCAGAAGCTCAGTTGGGTAATTTTAAGTTTTCCTTCCCTCTGCTTACTCACAGCCTTCTCCCTTCCCATTTGGGTGTAGGGATGGGTGCAGGGATGTCCCTTGGGGCTCCTGGGGGCAGAGCTGGGAGGGCTGAGAAGGGGAGGGATTTACCCCTGCCACTGGGAAGTGGCAGACAAGCTCTGTTTCACTAAATGCTCTTGTTCTACTAAAAAAGCCATTTTCCGTGGCGGAAAGGGCCTGCGGGCTCCGTGTGAGAGGCGCCGCATGAGCCCAGACCCTGCTCCAGGCACATCAGCCTCGTGCCAGCCCACGAATCCAGAGAAAACTGCTCCCTTTCTAAATCCTCGGAAAATACCCCATTAACTTGCTGTCCCTCTGAAAAGCCCAGCTATTCAGCTTTCCATGGATTAATAACTCTAGCATAACTAATCTCTGATTTTATTGAGTCAGTAACTTCAAATAGAAAATTAATCGATCGGTGGTCAGCTTTGGCTGGAAGGGTTTCATGGTGTGGAGCCTTCCCCACTGGGACTCTGCCCTCCCACTCTGCACCCCAGGTTCTGGCCAGAGCTTCAGGGGTATTTTTCCCTGACACACTTATTCCAAAAATATCCTAAAAATTTAAACTCCTAGCCATAAAATGACACAGAGAAGATGCTGGGCTTCGTTTGTGCTGCTGGGGCGTGGAGGAGGTAGTTGACCCCACGGCAGGAGCTTGAGGGGCTGGGATGCATGCTCCAGCTGCATCTGTGGAAAGACTTACCCTTAAAAATATAGAGATCAAACCAAAAGATATCAAGGTCAGATAATATATATCAAGTATCATCTTTGAGTGGGCTGGCAGGGGCTGCCTGAGCTGTCGGGGTGCCCTGGTGCCACTGGGTGCAGCGTAGGCATGGACTGTGCTGTGCTGCTGGCAGTGGCGATTTTTCCCAAAATCAGTAGGAAATTGCCTCATGTTATTTTTAAGCCCTGCAGTTGTGAGCCAGTTCTCCCTAATCGTGGATTTTGCTGTCACTTTCTTCCAGTCGGTTTGCTGTCAAGTTGCCTCAATAGTGTTTCACAGCCACTCAGCTCAGGGCTGCGGCACACGTGACATTAATTAGAAGTGGATTAAGAGCAAGGAGGAACACGTAGCCATGCAATATTTCACAATTTCCCATGTAACATCAGCTCAGCAGATTTGGAAAAGGAAAGCCTGAGATTTATTTTAAGCGGGGAAAAAATGGTCAAAGCAGCAGCTAAACTGTGAGCGTGTCCCAGCTCGTCAGCACCCGCTGGTCCCCGTCCTGAGAGAGCTCTGAGCCTGAAGGGGCCTTTTCCAGGGTTCCATCAGCAGCTCCGAGGAGGGGTGAGGTCCCTGGGGGGGGTGATGTCCCCCTAGAAGGGGGCACGGTGTTTGGGAAGCTCTGGGGTTAGGCAGCTCCTGGCTCTCATGGCCACCCCAGGCATTGGATCCAAATGCATCCTGCTGGGGGAGCTCAGCTGTGCCCCCCAACCACCTGGGGTCTCCTTGTCTTAAACGTCCCCAGGGAAGGGTGAGGACACAGAGGACCTCGGCAGCCCCGGGTGGCTCTGCTGTTCTCAGGGACAGAGGCAGCCTCTGTCCTGTTCTGACATGGGAGAGAGATGAGCATCCCGCAGCACCCGGCTGCATCCCGTAGCATCCCGCTCCCACCCCAGCTGTCACTGGGGATTAGAGGTGCTGGATAGAGCAGGTCGTGCCCGGCTGTGCGTGCGAGGGCTGTGCGGCCTCCCCGTGCCCAGGCGCCGTCCCAAAGAGCACCGGGGCTGACTGGGGGCACCAGGGAGGGGTGACAGCCACGGGGAGGTGACTTGTCCGGGGTCTCCATGATGGAAATGCAGTTCATCCCCCCCAGCCTCCGGCCCCGGTCCCTCTCTGTACCCACTGTGTCTCTGTGTTGTGCACACGCGTGTGCTGCTCGCCCGGGGACACGGGAGGAGTGAGCGTTTGGAACCGGGCGAATGGGGAGCGGAGGCAGCTCGGGGGGAGCTGGGGGAGGGCGAGCGAGGGGTTGTGGGTAGTGTGGAGCTGTCACTGTGATTTAGGGTCGACTGCTTCAACTGTTTTATGTTCCCAGACAGTAAGTCGTAAGCAATATAAAATTTTCTCTGAAGAGATGATCTCCCCTCGTCATGCTTCTGCCTCTTTCCCGGAGTGAGCTCTCTCCTTTCTATAACCCCATGGTGTCAGCGCGGGTGTGCAGAGGGAGAAAATGGGATTCTGGCCTTTGCAGCCATGGACACAGCCTGGGGTTGGGAGCAGGCATCCAGGGGCTGGGGACCCCCCCTCTCGCTGGTCCCGGTGCTGCTGGGAGCAGAGCTGGGAGCAGAGCTGGGAGCAGAGCTGGGAGCAGAGCTGGGAGCAGGGCAGTGCGGAGCCGGGTGTGCCGGGGGAGTTGGCTGTGAGGGACCAGTGTGTGCAGCCGTGTGTCCCTTCAGCACAAGGACCATGGCCTTTCTTTGCAGCCCCCCCAGGCTGCCCTCACCTCTCTGCTTTTGGAGCGTGCGAGTCGAATTGGGGCCCTGGAGCTGTCGGAGCTGTCGGAGCTGTCGGAGCAGGGCTGCCTCTGCCTGCGGGCACTGCCTGTTCGCCTCAAATTCAATTCCTTTCTTTTTTCTTGCCCCTGAGTTATCGCTGCTTTTGGAAAGCTCCAGCTCAACACTGCTCCAGCTCACCTTTGGTATTTTCTACAGTTACAGATTTATGAGGAACAGTTCAATTTATTTGGCCATTGCCATGCCAGAGGGAGTGTCTTACTGTGCTCTGTGCCATGGCACCCGAGTGTGTGCCCAGAAAAGCTCCCTGGCCCTGGCAACTCCTGAGGGGCCAGAGCTGAGTAGGGACCTGGTGGGTAAGACTGGAGCTGGGTCACCCCTGGCTAAATAAGCATCCAGAAGTTTTTGGGTAGCTAGTTTACATGCCAACCCCCAGCTGAATCCATATGGGGGCTCATGAGCCCTGTGGCACCCCAGAAAATCTGCACAGGGCTGGTGGGAACCGAAGTGTGGTGGCAGGTGGAACCCTCTACTCTGTGCCTTACAGGAAGGCTCTCCTAGATTAGAGGGAATATATTACATTCTCTCTCTGAAACTGTTTCCAGGTGTAATTTCCTCCCCTTTTCCTGATAATTAAATATTTTTAAGTCATCCAGTTTCTCCACCCTACTCACAAACCTGTCCTGGATGCCTTTGTAATTAGCCATCTCTCTGGGAAAGATGATTAAGATGGGAGGCACAATGCCCCTGCTCTGCTCCCACAGCCCTGCCTGCACCGTCAGCTCATCCTTGGGGGGCAGAGCTGGGGGGTGTGTCCCCCAGGACCGCCAGACCCCTCCACAGACACATGGCACCCAGTTTGCTCCTTTTAGATGCATAAAAGCAGAAATCTTCAGGAAGGAGTCATAAAAAAACCTGGGGATTAATTAAAAAACAGGATCTGGGTGGGCACTGTGGATTCGGCGGTTTAACGAGTTCCTGTTTATCAGGCGAATGACAGGGGGACCCAAGCTGCAAACCCCATCCTCTTTGTGTGGGAACCCCTCGAGGGGAGGATTCAGCCCTTAAAATATGTTACCTTAATCCTGAGCAAACTCAGGAGCAGGAAAGGTCAGCGCCCGCCTTCCTGGCCCAGCAGGGATGAAGCGCCGGCGGCTGCTCCAGCCGGAGCCTTCTGCTCCTGACAGGGCTCAGGTTACAGAGCAGAAGAAAACTGATACACGTCCTCCAGGTGTATCGGTCTTGATCCTATCTGGCATCTTTCACCCCCAAATTATACCCTAAATCCTCGGTGAACAAAGTCAGCCAGAAAGGCTCTGGAGGGCTTGGCAGACCTGGGAGGGTGGGGGGAGGGCTTCTTCCTGGGTTTTTATCCCTCTGTCTCCCTTCTCCTTTATTGAAGTGTTCATTGCCCAATTCCAGTCGCTATTTGCCAGACTGGAGCCTAAGGCTGGGGAGAGCCTTTCCTGGATGTCTCTCAGCCAGTGAAGAGTTTAACACTGCCCTCAGTAGGGTTCAGATTAATCTCTCTGTTGTAGTTCCTGGAGCCTCTGCTCACAAAGAGCCCAGTGAATCGGTGACATTAGGGACAGTCTGTGCCCAAACCGAGCCTGAGCACCCTCCCTGTTTCCCTGCCCTCTCTCTTCTCACTTTTAGCCACAAGCACAGCTCGAGCAGACCTGCCCAAGCAAGTCCAGCTCTACAGTGGCTGTTGGCAAACGCTCTCCTCTGACTGCATGTTTGGGATTTGCCTCTTCCAGGACGTGTATGATGAGCTGCACGCTGAGGGCTGGGGGCTGGGGCCTTTCCACAAGGAACCCTCTGGTTCTGTCCCCGTGCTCTCAGGACACTTGGCCATCAGGGCCTTGAGTGTGGATATCAACCTGTGTCGGAAAGTGGTGACCACGGGGGCTTGTGGCGTGTGACCCACTGTTGGCTCTGGTTTTTTTTAGGGCCTCACACAGCATTATGCAGGGATGGTGGAGCCAGTTGTCACGGCCCCCGGGCACCCTTCACAGCCGCTCTGGGGAAGGTGCTCCAGCAGCTCCGTCCCACAGGCGCAGGTTGTGGGGAGCAGCAGCCACGGGCTTTGCTCCCCAGGGGATGGAGCGGCTGACAGCACCACCAGGAGGGTGACGTGGGTCTGGGCCCCGTGGGAGGGTTTGTGCTGCTGCCCTGTGTGCCAGCACCAGGGTCCATGGACAAATATAGCAAATTATGCACCCGCCGGACCCACGCTGCAGTGCCGGGAAATTCCAGTGATCTGCTGGGCTGGGCAGGGAGGGCCGGAGGTGTTAATGGCAGGGGCTGTAATCAGCACCTGCAATTAGCCCCTGCTCCAGATGGCCTCAAAGGCTTGGCCACAAAGGAGCACAGCGGCCCACACTGCCGTTCCTCGTTCCCACCCCTCCATGTCACACCAGCTCCCACCCCTCCATGTCACACCAGCTCGAGCCCTTTCAGCCACGGCAATGCCAGCCAGGACCTGCCCACCCAGCTGGGATGAGCACGGCACCAGATGGAGCTGGGAGAGGATTTATTGATGGAATTGATGGGTAGACCTCAAAGGGCTGGTCAGGGATGGGGGCAAGGGTGGATGGAGGATGGAGGGGGGGGGTCAAGGCTGTACATTGGTCCAGCTGGTCTTTGCCAAGAGATGCCAAACTTGCTCATGGCTTGTGGTCATCCCAGGGGAAAGGAGAACAGCCACTGTATGGTTGTTAGCCCCAATCTCCTCCCAGTCTTTACACTTCCGTGCTCCCTCTGCTCGACACTCCTTGCAGTAACACCAAACTGCTGATGACATTAAACAAATTAATATTGGGTTTAAATAGCCTGCAGGAGGCCAGGGCCAGGCACACAGGGCCAGCTGTCAATCCCAGATTAGCGACTGCCCTGGCTAAACTTACTGCTGCCACTAACGACCCCGACAGCAACACCCTGCCCAAGGCTCTGCCAGGGCTGCCCCAGTGCCAGCCTAGCCTGGGTGGGTTTTGGGAGAAGGACCCCTGGGGTGCCCTGGTCTGGCAGCAGCACCCAGGGGAAGTCCTGATGGCTTTAGATGCTTTTCAGTG
The DNA here is from genome assembly GCF_001604755.1 of Lepidothrix coronata. Lineage (NCBI taxonomy): Eukaryota > Metazoa > Chordata > Aves > Passeriformes > Pipridae > Lepidothrix > Lepidothrix coronata. Next base: position 578,265 of record NW_016690409.1, on the reverse strand, counting down.
CACCAAAATTCTGTAATTTACCCCAAAAGTGCCTGGTCTGGCTGTGGCACATCGAAAGGACTTCAGCATCTTGTGGTTTAACATCTTCATTTTCACGCTGCTCATGGCCCAGCAGTTTCTGCCCAACTCCTTGAACTATTTGACTTGAGGGAAGTATTCAATTCCCTCCTTGTTGTTGTCTGCCTTTCAGGGAGTGGGGGGAGACAATTGTTTCCTCTTTTCACAGGCAAGTTTTTCATCATTTCCCTGTTTAAAGGGCACCAGTGTAAGCAAGTCCTGAGCCTCCCCTACAGAGAAGAGGCCAAAAATCAGCACAGAGAAGGTGCTGCCATGGGGAGCCCAACTTCCACAGCCTCTGCTAACGAACCAATGGGGAGGGCAGCAGGCCCTGGGCTCACGAAAACTCCAATCATGGGGGGCTGGGGTGAGCCCCCCATGCGGATCAGGCTTCCTGAGTCCACTCATGTCACCCCATGAGCTGATGCCATGTTTGGGTCGGCCCTGCGTGTTTCCAGTGCTTGGGGTCAGTGTTGAGCTGGTCAGGGACCCACACGCACCGGACAGGGACCCGCAAGCACCAGGCAAGGACATGTGGCCACCAGGCAGCGACACGCGGCTCCTGCTGCCGAGGAGCCTTTCCCGGGGGTCGGGGTGGGTGGCTGCCTCTGTCTGCCCTCCCTGAGCAAACCCCGCGGTGGAGACCCACGGGGGCACCTTGGCAGGTGTCACCCCAAAGCAGCCCCCTTGGAGGACGCTCGGACAGAGCCCCGGGGGCGCAGCGGAGCCGTTCAGGACTCCCTCCTCCCGCCCCAGGTTTCGGCGCTTGGGCAGCCCCGGCGCGGGGGCGGCTGTGCGGGGCGGGGGCCGCCCGCTCCCCCCGCCCATTTCCACGCTGATACCCGGCACCTCCGGCAGCTTCTCCCCCCGCGTTCCGGCGGGGCCGAGGCGGGGCCGGACGCGGGGCGAGGGGCGGCAGCGCTGGGCGGCGGAGCGGGGGTTGCGCCCGCCCGGCCCTGCCCGCAGCTCTGCCCGGCGAGCGGGAGGCACCGGCAGCGCGGAGGCGACGCAGCCGCATCCAAAATGCTTCTAGGTGGGTGAAACGCAACTTTCCCGCAGCCCCATCTCTCCCCGTTGCCCTCCTTCTCTCTCCTCCCATCGCCTCCTCACCCCCTTCTCGCCGCTGGCGGAGCCGCTGCCCGGGGCAGCGGGAGCCCGACGGTGCAGCGGGACCGGGTCAGCCGCGGGGCTCCGGGGCCGGGCGGGGGTCGGAGGGACGGTGGGGTTGGCGCGGCGGGGATCGGGGTATAGCCCCGCCACTGTCCCGGGGCTGCTCCGGCCGTGATTCGAGCGCTCCCGGCTTCTGCCGAGTTCCTTCAGCTGGGGAAAAGGACACTAAATCAGGGTCCAGGCTGTTCTTTATGGGCAGAAACACACCGAATCGGTTCTTATTTTGCTGGTAGCTATGTTCAGGCTGTGTGTGTCCATGTCTCTTCTCCACTTTGAGATTTTGGCCACAAACTTAACTCTGAATAGTAAAACATTGAGGTGGGTTAATTACCCCCAGGAAGGAGCCCCGGGAATACGTGGTGCTTGAAGAGTCTGGGCTTGTAGCGAGAGGCTAGGAATGGGCTCGTCATCAAACTCAAATATTGATTCACCTGTGGGGTCCCCATCTTGCTCTCAGCAGGGCTTGGCATCCCACGTTACCCTCATGAGATTTTCTTGTTTCTAAGCAAATCATGTCATTCCTATTCCCTATTGCCGTCCTGCCTAAAACACCCATTAAAGAGCTGTTCTTGTTATTTGCATCAGCTGAGGCTGTACCCTACACCCACAAAATGGTCCCTCCCTGCCCAGCACACAGGCAGCCTGTTCCCTCGGCTCCCAGCCTGCTAATCCTAATTACTTACGGGATTCAAGCTGAGTTTGACTCACTGCATCTTATTGATTTTTCCCAGGGCTGCAAAAAGAGGAGGGAAAAGGTTGTGTGCTGACGGGGCTGGATTTTGCCCTTGCTCTTTATCTGGGTGTCAGTTCCAACTTGTGTTTCTGCTGCGACTGTGATGCAAATGTTTTGGTGCTTTTTGTGCGAAATGAGGCTGCGGGGAGCGCCGGCAGTGTCCTGGCGAGGGTGGCCAGGTGGCTGGTGGTGGAGCTCCGTGGCCAGGCTTGGCCATCACGGGCTTGAGGAGCGGAGCAGCGGCAGCAAACAGAGCATGACGCTGCTCTTGGACCCATTTCACGTGGATTCAGGGCTGGTAATTTTAGTGGTTTTGGTATTATCAGCATTAACTTTGTGGCAGGCGCTGGGGAGGGAGCGTGGCCCTGGCCGCTGGCAGCAACGGGTCCGGCACATCCCTGCGGGCAGCGGCGCCGTTTCTCTCCATGCGTGTCCATACGTGTGTGGTGTGCACATCCCTGTGAGCACGGGCACGTCTGCAGGCTGCCGTGCACTCGCTTTCCTCTGGTAACATGTCACTGGCGTGTGCTTGTGGGTGCCTCTGGCTGCTGGAGCCGGGAACACGGATGTCATTGGTCTGGCACATCGGTCAGGGCTGCGCTGAGGTGCCCACATCAGGGTGGCTGCAGCCCCAGCTGTCTCCCATGGATCACTTTAATTTTTCTAATAGTTTGAAACACAATCTTTTCTCCAAGCTGTTCTTTCCCTGTATCTCTGGAACGTGTAACACTACTCGGGATATTTATCTGGAATACTTGTCAGGCAAAGCAGGTTTAAAAGACAAACAAAAACCAACAGCAGAGCTTGCTTTTCATGTTGTGGTCTCAAACGTGGAGGAAATCTTGAATAGACACTAAAGCTTCAATTTTGACCCCGCAGTGCTCTGGGCTTGTTGGCAATCCTGTGCTGGGACCATGTTACTGGGTGGAGGAACGTGATGGTTGTATAGGGCTTGCATGGTGATTCCAGCCCTCTGGAAGCTGTGGGGGGTAATGGTGAGGGGAGCCTGGCCCCACTCAGCCACGGGATTTGGCTTTGGGGCTCCTTTGGCAGATGGTGGGATGGAGTTCTCCCTGCTGTTGTTTTGGGTGAATTTTCCCTGTAAATGCAGCGGTTGTTTTATTACTGGGGCTTGCTCCAAGCAATGTCCTGGGGGAAACATCTGTCCCCTGGTTTCGACCCTGAGTGAAACCTGGTGGGGGGGCACAGGGGGCTCCGACCTCCTCCAACAGCCTCAGCCTACCCTTCAGAGTATTTTTAGACCAAGCTGTCATCTAATCTTGACCTCCAGGATGATGTGGGCTAGAAAATATCACTGCATCTCCAGCATCAAGCCAAGGATATAATTCACAAATCTCTTTAGCCCATTTTTAATTATGCCTCACCTGCAATAATGAATTGCTAACAAATATTTTGAGCAAACATGGACTTTTTTTTTGAAGTTTCTCGGTGCTGATGCTCCCGGCAGGTGCTGCCAGCACTGATGCTTTGATGGTCTGTTCCAGCACCCACCTGATGTCCTCGAGCTTGTAATGACTGCAGGGGCTGGGGATTTAGCAAATTGCTTTTTTTTTTTGCCTTTCCTGAGCGGGATGTTGGAACAAGTGGGCTGGCTGCTCCCACTCTCCGCCGGAGTGATTATATTAGCGTGGCCTGGGTAGGAGTGGCGGAAATTACAATGAAATACTAGAGGTAGGAAATAAAAATATAATTAAAAAATAACGACGGATGTGTGTCATCTTCCAAAGCCTGATCGTGACCAGCCTGGCTGTGGGGCAGCCGTGGTGGGGGCTTACACACTTCAGCCCGTTGGCGCAGCCTCGATGGAGCTGTGCTCAGGGAATAACGCTGGGAAGAGAGAGCAGGTGGGGGGAGGCAAAGGGCTGTGAAACTTAAGAGGGGGGGAATATGTGAGTGGATTGGGGTTTAAAAGCCCTCTTGGCCCCTCAGGACTTGCTCCCCTGAAGTGTGAGTTGGGGGGCTCCCCTGAAAATGGGGCAATTCCCCTTTTCTCCCTTCCCGAGCAAAGCTGGGACTGGCTGGAGCCCACGTGGTTTCACTGCTTGGGGGGGTGCTGGGGGCAGCTGTGGCACAGTCACGTGCAGTGGTTTGGGCGTCGCTGTGGTGGTCTGTGTGCATTGCTCCGGCACCTCTGGGATGGCACCACTGAGAGGGGATGGCCACTGGCCTGGAGCCTGGCTCTGCCACCGACCTGCTGGGTGGCCCTGGCCATGTCCCTTATCCTCTCTGAACCTGTCTGTCTCCTCGAGGCTCTTCTCAGCTCTCCGGGGGCTCGGTGCCAGCCCAGCCCCGGCTGTGTGAGGGAGGTACCTGCCTTCAGGTGCTTCAATAATAGAAATCATTAATTTTCACTGCTAATGGAAGAAATGCTGCTCTGTGAAAAATGTGCGTTGGCTTGGAGGCAATTCAAAAGGCTGGTGGAGACGGGAGCCCCTAATTTGTTCCAAATTGGTTATTTCACTGGAATGGTGAGAAAGCATCAATCTGAGGAGCTTTTCTCCCTTTTCATTTCTGTCAGCCGCTCCTTGGCTGTAATGAATTGGACTTGGCTGTAATTTGTACGATTTATACAGTGCCCAGAATAAAGACTAAACTGATCCATGGCTCTGGTGCCCCCCTGAGCTCTCAGTCTCTTGAGAAGACCCTGACCTCTCCCAAACTACCCGGGGAGGGATGGGCAGGGCTGTGGGCAGTGGATGCCAGATCAGGGTTCAGTGTTTGCCACCTCCTTTTCACTGCCCCTGGGTCAGGATGAGCCCAGATCCCTCCCGAGCCCCTTGGTACCTGTGCAGAGGTGGTTGAAGTTGCTGCTGGGGGAGGCATCACTAAATGCTGATTTTTCAGATCATTACCTGGCAGATAGGGAAAGCTGGGAATTAAAATCCAAAGGCAGTTGGACTCGATGTTTGTGGAGAGGGGGAGGAAAAGAGGCTTGATAGAGCAAGACCCACGTCCAGTTTTGCTCCTCAGCAGCTGTTTTTGACCTTGGTGGTGTGGGGTGATTCTCCCTGTGGCTCTCGGGGAGCAGGATGCAGTCGAGTTGCCTCCCAAGGACCAGGTGCATGGACTGGAGGGAGCCCAGAGAGGGAGATCACCCTGTCCCTGCTTCTGCTCCTCGACAAAAGGGCTTTGCCCTTCTCAGCTGCTGCTCTGAGGAGCCTCAGCCCAGAGCTGGGGTCGCCTGCGGGGAGAGATGAGCATGACCCCCCCTCCCCAGCCCAGTAATCCTGTTGTGTCCATGTCCAGAGTTTGCAGGGATGTCATTCGAGTTTATTTCAAGGCTTGTTCCCTGCCAGCTGCAGTCACGCAGCTGAAGGTTGTGACAAGGCTGTGCAGGGGAAGGAGGCACGAGGCAGCATCCTGCAAGCTGACGGTGGCTGGGAGATGTGGGGGGTTCCCATGTCAGCAGCTCAGGGGGCTTCTTCTTCAGCAGCACCCATGGCCCACTACCCACCCAGGCTCCTCCACAAGGACCTGAGTGTGCTGGAGCCAGGCCCTCTGTGCCCACAGCAGTGCTGGAAGGGCCCCCCTGGCAGAGGAGGAACAGCCCCCCCCAAGCACCCCGAGTTGTGTGGGAGAGCTGGGACACAGCAGGGAAATACTGGGGTCCTCCAGCATGTGCCCCATCCCCTTCCCTGCGTGGGAGCACCTTCTCTTTCCCATGTCCCTCCAGTCTCTGCAGATCGCACAGGAGCTGTCCTTGTCAGATCCGCCTGTCCAGGCACCAGCCCGGGGGCTGCAGGAGTATTTTTAATTTGGCTGAGCTGACACGGTGCCGGGTGCTCTCTCCCACACGAGACAGCGGCTCCTCTCTGCCTCCCCCCTCCGCCACACACGGCAGAGATTGAACTGAGCTGTCACCACCTTCGGGTGCGAGGGATGCGGCCGGGCAGCTCCTGTGAGTCCTCCCTCCCATGCATCCTCCCAGATCATTCTGGGGGCTGTCACAGCCAGGGGTTTGGGTGCAGAGGGGGAGCAGGGTCCTGCAGGGTGCTGCCCCATCCTCTGTGATGGCTGGGGATGGGGGCTGGTGGAGCCAGGCACTGCGGGGTGGGTGGGCAGGAGAACCGGGGGCTGTGCGGGGATGGGGCTCCCTGGGGTCAGCAGCTTCAGGAACACCAGAACCTCTGCTTCCCTGCGGGAAGAGTGTGCGTCATCCCCCAGAGCCTGACTGGCTTAGAGCAGGAATGGAAACAAAATCTCATAAATATCTTTGGACGCAGGGATTTAAAATCTTTTGGGGTAGTATGGCAGCATTTGGTCTCTTCTGTTCAGCTCCTTACAGATGTAATGAGAAACCCTTGGGAAACCCAGTCATGGATGTGGGGCTGGAGTGCTGGCAGGAGTGTCAGGAACTGGCCTGGAGCATCCCAGTGGGAGCAATGTGCTTGGGGTCTGCTCCAGCCACCAGACAGGTGGGACTCCAATGGAAAACGGGGCTCAGATGGAAACTGTGGCTCATGGCCATGGCCGCCCTCGTGTTGTGCAGATGATGGATGTGCTGGTGCAATGGGGCACCTGCCTGCCCAGCTCCCAGGCACAGCACGGAAAAATAGCAGTGATTCGCTCGGGCCAAGGCGGCTGCTGCTGCACGGGGGTAAACAGGAGTATCTGCACTTCAGTTCCTTTAGGAAGGACATCTGATATCTGGCAGGGATGCGAGGGCAGGGTGCTCGGCAGGGTCAGGGACGTCCTGCAAACACTGCCCAAAACCCATGTTAAAGCTGGAGGCTTCCAGCAGAAATGGGCATGCTGGGCAGAAGGGATCAGTGAGTTCAGCCATGCTGCTGGCACAGAGCAGGCAGAGGGTGTTCCCGACTGGAATCCACCGGTCCTGCTGGTGGATCCCAGTGCAGGGGCTTGATGGGGTCCCCATGGGAAGCGGGATTGGCCCCAGCCACTGTTCACTTGGGACTGCTGACCTTTGCAGTCCCGCTCTGAATGCTGGGAACCAGGGGATGCAGTAGGCTCCTGCCTAAAAACTCATTAAAAAGGCTCAATCCTCTTTTCTCGAGGCATCAGCACAAGAATAAATCGGGCATGTTTTCACCCTGAGAGCCAGCTTTGGTTTCACTAGCTCCTGCTCTCATTAACCCTGGGCTAAGGTGGCCAGGCAGGAATGTCCCCAGAGCAGGAAGAGCCTCTTGCCCGGGGATATGTGGAGGAGCCTGAAGAGAGGAATTCACCGGAGGCTGCCAGACCCCCCTGCTGTGGAGCCAGCCAGAGCCAGGTACAATGCAGCCCCTAATCCAGGCACATTCCGGTGGGCCACATCCCTCCTCATACCCTGACTCTGCAGGGGGAGTCGGGGTGGGAGCATCCTTCAGCTCCCAGGCACAGGGGCTGTGCTGGGGAACAAGGAGCGGAGTTCCTGTCAGGGGTCCTGCAGGACACTGGTGTCCTGCAGGATCGTTTGGGGGAAAGCAAAGGTGGCACAAAACCCTGTTTCTGGAAGAAGCTGAGGGGCTCTAAACCTCACCTGCATTTAGTTCTAAAAGAAAGTTTTTGGGGGACGAGAGGAGCCCCTGTGCTCACTGGGGAGCCCCGAGATGAGGGGGTGGGTTTCAGACCCAGCCCTGCAGCTATGGACCAGGAGCACGGGTAAACAGGAACACGTTGTGCTGTTGGACCTGCATCCTGCCGAATCTCCGTGCCTGGGGGTCGCTCTGCCCGTGCGCGGGGCACTCGCATCCTGGCTCTGCCCAAACCCGGGGACACCGCTCCTGGCTGGACGCAAACGTGGGGATCCCCGGGGGAGTTCCTGGGCGCTCAGTGCCCACCTCTCCTCGCACCTTGGGCAAAAAGGCGTGCGGGCAGGTGAGCCCGCGGCGGGCACCGGGCGCAGCTCCGTGCGCTCCCCATCCCCAGGGGGGGCCAGAGCCCGTGGCGCGGCTGCTGCGTCCGCTGTCCCGGCGGCCCAGCCGCGGCCACGCGGCCTTCCCGGTGCTGGCCACCGCTAGTGGCCACTGCCGCCGTGGGCTGCCGGGAGCATCCGCGAGCCCGGCGGTCCTCGCAGCAAGATGGCTGCTCCCGTGCTCCCGTGAGCCGGCGCCCGCCGCAGGCTTTGTTCCCGCAGCCGCCGCGCTCGGGGGGTGCGGGATGCGGAGTGCGGGGTGCTGCTGCCTCCTGAGCACCTCGCTTCGTTTCGTTTTATTTTTGGCTTGGCGTTGCTGCTTGGCTGGGTTTTTTTTTTTTTTTTTTTTTTTTTTTTTTTTAAAGTAGGGGTTTTTTTTTAGTAGATTTTTTTTTTCCTATTTAAAAAAACAAAATCTGGGAAGTTTGCAAGCCCCCCTCCCCCCGCCGCCCCAAAGCTTATGGCGGCCTTTCCATGGTACGTATATGTAGGGGTGGGTGAGCGGGGTGGGCACGCTGGGCTGGGCTGGGCGCTGGGGCTGCCCCGCTCACCCGCAGCCGGGGCTGATGCACCGGTGACGGGGCTCGGGGCAGCAGCTTGTCCTCTCACAAGTGAATCCTGATCCTGCCCAAACTTCCCGACCGGGGGAGAAGCAGGCTGGTGTGGGGACTGGAGTGTCACCCCCATCTCGAGCTGCTGCCGCCGAGTCCTCCAGGATGTGCTGCTCTTCCCCGTGGGCAACAGCAGCAGTGAGGGGTGCTGGGCTGGTGCCAGGACTGGTTCTGGAACACCACGGGTCATTCGGGAAGGGGTGCTGTGGTGCTCTGCTCCATCCCGAGTTCCCTCTGACCCCATGCTCCCTACACACTAATTGCTGCTTTTTTTTTTTCTTTCCAAGGCAGCAGTTTTTGCTGGAGCGAGTGCTGGAGGGCGGGCTGTGCTGGATGGGGTGGGAGTGAATGGGGTCAATGACAGGGAGAGATCAGAGGAATCCACTCCCTGGGGCCGTGCACTGTCCCATTGCAGCTGGAGGAGCTGGGTGCCCTGCTGGCACTGGGATGGGGCTGCTGTGCCAGGCAGCTGCAGTGCTGGTCACTCCAGGACCACCTGCCAGCATTGCCCAGGGCACCCCATGGGAAGCCCGGCATCTATGGGAGTGGGCACTCACAGCACTGGGAGTTTGGGGTGTTACTCTAATGCCTAAATTGTGAGGGTTCCCCCTGCTCCCCAAGGGCTGTGGTAATGGCTTCGGTTTGGGATGTTTGTTCTTCAGAAAAACCCCCAAGTTCCTCTTGGGTTTCTCAGCAAGTCACATGGACTGATGGTATTTCCCGGCTTTGCTGCTGCTGAGTGTCCATGTTCTTTCCATTTTTCTCTGCATTTTGGTTCTGTCCCTTCCTCACCATGTGCTATGTTCTTGCTCTTCCTCTTCCCATCACCTTTATCAAGGCTCAGTTTGGATTTTCAATCCAGTTCATGGAGGAATGTGAGAATTGGACTGAGTGGGGCTGAAATGTGGGTAAGGGGTCAAGTGAGTGCTTAAACCCTGCAGCTCCTGGTTTGGTTACGTGAGTAAGTGCTTTGCAGCCTGGAGCTCAGTAGATATTTGGGAGCCTGGGCTGGAGCAGGTTGAGTGTGTCACCCCTTGGGAGGGATGCTGGGCTGGCCCTGACTATGCAGAGCACAGCCCTGCTGCCATGGGACCTGCCACGGCTTCAGCAATTCCCTGGGATAGAGACAAGCCAGGCAGGACTGAGAGCACACACGTGTGCTCACAGGCACTTGTGTCTGAGCTGTCTCCCAGTCACCCTTGTGCTGCTCCAGAGCCCTGGCACTCACTGCCGCTGGCAGGTGCTGCTCCTCTGGGGCTGAATGTTCCTGTTTGGGTGTTTCATCCAGCTCTGAGCCTTCCTCACCTTCCCAGCATCAGTGCAGTGGGAAGGGCTGCTCCCGAGGGAAGTGTATGGGTGTCCCCGTGGTGATGGGACTGTGTGTGCGTGCACCAGTCCCACCAGTGACACCGAGAGCTGCCGGTGATGCCGGCACTCAGTGGGATGCCTCTGCATGGTGCTGGGGCTGTCATATAGCCTGGCCTGCCCTGAGCACCACTGTCACCACCACTGTCACCACACCACCATCGCCATGCCACCACAGCCCTTCGCTGAGCCCTGGCTGAGGTTTGCAGGGCCCTAATCCCTTTCCCTTGTGTCTCTTTCATCTCCAGTCGGACCAGGAGAGTGGTAATAGACCTTCTTACTAAATTAAATGTGCAGGCTGCTCCTCAAGGCACGGCGCGGTTCAACCGTAGTGTTTGATTTCCCAGCCACAGCAGTATGGTGCCTCCAGGGAAAAAGCCAGCTGGGGAAACTTCCAATTCCAATAAAAAGTGTAAACGCTATTTCAATGAGCACTGGAAGGAAGAATTTACCTGGCTGGAGTTTGACTATGAGAGGAAACTCATGTTTTGCATAGAGTGTCGGCAGGCGCTGGTGAAGAACAAGCACGGTAAAGCGGAGAACGCCTTTACCGTGGGCACGGACAACTTCCAGCGCCACGCGCTGCTGCGGCACGTCACCTCCGGCGCGCACCGCCAGGCGCTGGCCGTGAACCGCGAGCAGCTGGCCTTCGAGACCCGGGTCCACGGCCACCCCGAACTGCGCTCGGTCGTCAAGGTGGAGGTGAACCCGGCGAAGGTGGCTGTCCTCACCACCGTCTACTGGATGGCCAAGGAGGAGATCCCGGATGAGAAGTGCTCCTCCCTGCTCAACTTCCAGAAGTTCAACCTGTGCCAGGCGCTGCTGGCCTCGGAGCACAGCGAGCACTACCACCCCGGCAGCGTCAGGGAGATGCAGGTGGGTGTGCGGGGCTGGGGGTCTGCGCCTGTGTGACGGCCAGCAGGGCTGGACAGTGCTGTGCAGCCGCTGCCTTCGGCAGAGCCAGCAGGGTGTCTGTGCCCACCGGCTACGCGGGAGCTCCCTGAGCCTGCCATGCTGCTTGCAGGATGAAAGCTCCGGAGTTCAATTAGCACACGGGCACTGTGGGTTTTTCCTCTTTTGCCCTAAACTGAGTGCTCAGGAAGATCAAGTAGCCAGAGAGTTTAGAAAGGATTTTCTGAGTTTTACGAATGCTTCGTGCCTGCTAAAATCAAATTAAATTTTTAGTGAGTCTTGGCCATTTGCCAGGCTCTTCAGAGCCTTATTTTGCTGCAGATAGACTAAACCCACTAATTAGGTTTCCTAGCCTGTGGTGATCCTTACAGCACTCACACACACACAGGAAGTTTCCCCTCCAAGCGGGGGTGTGTGCCTGAAATGGGGGAAAATGAGCAAAGAAGGAAAAGATGCTGCAGAGTTTTGCTGTTGCTCCTGCCCATGATGGGCCAGTGAAGCACTGATGGAACTGCTGGAGTGAACTGAGCAGGCAGGTTCCCGGTGTCCTGCCTTGTGGCCGGCACAGGCAGTGGCTCAGGAATGGGGTGCTGGGGGCTTGTGTCTTGGTGTGCTGCTGGTGTTGGGTCCTGCTGTAGCTTGTGGGGCTCTGACCCCCAGCTCAGGGCAGGGCCTTCCAAGCTCTCAGCAGCTTCACACGGTGCTCAGGCTGCCAGACAGGGATGGGAGGAGGCAGTTTATTATAAGGAAAAGGAAAGTGATTTCCAGCCTGTGTGTGCAGCTTGCATAAGGGCTTTTCCCTGGCTTGGGCCCTTGTGCTGCTGCAGGAGCCCACGGGTGGGAGCCCGGCCGCTTGCTGTGTGCTGGGTGCTGCGCGTCTCCTGCTGTCTCTGAACCTCATTTGTGTTTCTCTCTCCCTCCCTGTGCCCTTCCTTCAACTGGCTCAGGCAGCCATCGCCAAAGTCCTGCACAACGAGGACAGGCACAGGATCAAAGCCTCGCCGTTTGTGGGGTTGGTGGTGGATGAGACAGTGGATGTCCTGGAGCACCGCAGCCTCGCCATGTTCACCACGACTGTCTCCCCCTGCAACGGGCAGACCTCCACCGCCTTCTTGGGCAGCTTTGAGCTGCCCGCCGGGGAGGCCTCCACCGTGGCGGGCAAGGTGGGTGAGGTGATGCGCTCCTTCGGCATCCCCACCGTGAAGCTCGCCTGGCTCAGTGCCGACAGCACCTCGCTGGTGGCCGAGCGGCTGAATGGGGTGGGGACCGCGCTAACCTCGCTCTGCCCGCTCCTCACCGAGATGCACTGCCTGTCCCACGGCAGCTCCCTGCTGCCGGCTGAGACCATCGGCACCACTGAGTACCTCCAGAAGTACGAGACCACTGTGGATGCTGTGTACAGGCTCTACTCCAGCTTCCGGGGGAAAAGCGATGGCCTGCGGGAGCTGCGGAGCGTTCTGGACCTTTGTGAGATAGACCTCGGGAGCCCCAAAGCCATCCACTGGACTTCTATCTTCCCAGCTGTGGAAGCCGTTGACTCCTCGTGGCCCACACTGGTGCTGCTGCTGGAGAGCGAGGCAGAGCACTCGCCTGTGGCCCGTGGCCTCTGCGAAGAGCTCAAGAAGTTCCAGTTTGTGGCCTTCACCAAGATCCTCCTGGACGTCCTCCCCATCTTCCAGAAGCTCAGTCGCTTCTTCCAGATCGAGGACTTTGACCTTTCCATCCTGAAGCCCATCGTCTCGGCCACGGCCGCCACGCTGCAGGCCCAGCAGAGCACCAGCGGCCAGAACCTCCAGGAGTTCCTCAGCGAGATGAACGAGCACCCGCAGGACGGCCAGGAGGGTGAGAGCCGCCTCTACTACAAGGGTATCGAGCTGGCCAACTGCTCCCAGGTCCACCTGAAGCACTTTGAGCACTTGAAGGAGACCTACCTGGAGAGTGTGCGGGGCAACCTGCTGGACAGGTTCCCCACCAGCGTTCTGGAGGCCATCAGCTCCTTCTCAGCCATTTTCAACCCCAAGTGCTATCCCCAGTCTCTGGAGGACATTGGCAGCTATGGAGTCAGCGAGCTGAATTTCCTGCTGCAGGCGTACTCGCGGGTGGTGGTGAGTGAGAGGGCCCTGAGCGACTTTCCCCTCTTCAAGCGCATCGTCTTCAGCCTCAGCCAGCTCTCCTTCAAGGACCTCTGTGTCAAGCTGGTCTACAGCAGCTCTGAGATGCACGAGCTCTTCCCAGACTTCGCTGTCCTGGCGGCCATCGCCCTGGCCTTGCCCTTGGGCTCGGTCCTCGCCGAGAAGATCAGCCGGGGCCGGGAGCTGCTGAAGCGCAGCCGGTCGCGCCGGACAAAGGACGAGGGGCTCTCTGACCTCATGAAGATCGCCATCGACGGGCCGGCCATCAGTGAGTTTGACTTTGCGTTGGCCATCGAGTACTACGAAAGCATGAGGGAGTCTGGGTTCATCATGACGCAGGTGAAGTGAGTGTGGCCAGTGAGGGCTGAGCCCTCGGGCAGGAGCCGGGGCCTGCAGGCAGCGCCCAGCACCAGCTCAATGCTGCCTTTCCACGTCGCTGGTCACTGTGGGGCTGGGCGGCCGCGGTGGATGGTGACCTGCTCCGTGCTGGGAAGAGGAAACAGGATCCTTCACAAAGCCACGCTGGTCCTATGACCACCCCTCCCTCATCCACCAAGCATCTGGCTGAATTGCCCAGAATTCAAAAGCCTGGGGCCACCTAAGGTCCCAAATTGCAATGATTTTTCTCCAAGGGTTTGTCATAATTTTGTTTTAGGGATAGGAAGGCAAATCTTCTCTTGAGCTCAAATGTCATATTGCCTTTGCACAAAGATACCCAGCAGCTTCTGCTTAATACTCTGCAAAAATAATAGATTTCTGTTGTTCTGGAGCCTCGAGAGCAAATGCAGAAAAGGCAGAACATCCTCCCAGCCCAGAGTCAACCCCGACATGCCTGGCGGTGTCGTGTTGGTGTTCCTTGTGCACAGCACAGAGTATTTTTAGCAGTGGCATCAAGTCATGATCATTTCAAGAGCAAGAGATTTAGGGAATGATATTGTAATGGCCAAGGAAATATAACTTTAAATGCGTCATTGTGTACATATGTGTATGTGTGTATATATATATATAAATATATATATATAAATATATGTATTAAAAAGGTCTAACTTAATTTTCCTAGTGCTTAAAGTTTAAAGATATATAAAGGGACTTTTTTTGCAAGGACAGAATAAATTATGATCGCCGTCCAGAAATCATCAGTAGTGTATTTCTGGTCTTTCCAAAACGTCCGCATGTCCCAGCTTTCCCTTTGCACCCTGAGCTCTCGGCAACCTGCTGCCCAAGAGAAAGTCCTTCAACACCTGCTTTTGAGACCATCCAGAGGTGTTCAGCTTGTATTCCTCCTCTGAAGTGTTACTCTCTTTATCCTGAGGTGAGCAGAGCTGTTGGTGCCCGTGGTGGGCAGGGGCTTGGGCACCTCTGCGCTCGGGTCTGGGGGTGCTGGCGCGGTGGCTGAGTGGGGCTGGGGTGCTGCGTGGTGTGTTCCAGCATGACAGGGCTCTGCTGGTTTTGACTTGGAGGGCTGTTTCCTTCAGATCTGACTGATTCTAATCAGCAATAAACCCAGTGCAGCAGCCCGAAGCATCACCTCAGTTGAATCCTGAGGGCCGAGTTCTCTGCTGGGGTTGTCAAAAGCTGCCCCACCTGCTCCCCCATGGTCTGGTTGCTCTGGGAGTCCAGTGTGTTGCAATGTTTGTTACTGGTCTGGATCCCAGAGGTGCCTGGGCTGCACTGGTGCTGCTGTTGTGGTCCAGTGTTGTGACTGGGTGTTTCTCCTCAATCCCTCAGCCTTTGGCATTGAGGAGCACACGTGTCTCCCAGGAAGCCTCCTGGAAAGAGCTGGAGTGAGTTCAGCCCATGCTTGGTCAGAGGCAGTTTTAAAGCCCTGTGTAAGGATTTGGAGACACCACCAAAATTTGCTGAGAACACCTCCCTAGCGGGAGGGAGCCAGGCTGCCTCTGTGTGAATAAACAGCTCCGTCTCCATCTGGCCTGGGCAGACTCTGCACCAGATGCTCTCTGAGGCAGCAGCGTCTGCAGAGATGGGTCCTTGGCAGACTCATGTTTGTATGAGAACCTGCAGCGTTGGCCCTGCTGCCTTCAGAGGCAGCTCTGGGAGGTTCACACGCATGGGGTGTGAGAGCACAACAGTTGCTCTGCTCTGCCTTGCAGGGACCAGGAGAAAACCTGCTGCAGGTGTGTGTTCAGTGGCTGCGTGGAGTGAAGGGTTGGGGAACAGGCTGGGGACTGTGTCCATGCATGGTCTTGGGGGCTTGGTTAAATGTAAGGCTGAAATACACCTTTAAATTCCAAGAGACCCCTCTGAGAGTCACTTGTCTGCACGACAGGAACCGGGCTGAGCTCCAGACAGAGGATGTGCAGGATCTGATGGCTTTGGCTGAGCCCCGGGCAGAGGATGTGCAGCACCATAGCAGTGACGTTGTGGGCTTTGGCATCTCTTGGTCAGACCTGGATGCTACCTGTGGAACTGGGGGGGGACACAGAGACCCCCTCCACAGGCTGCAGCAGGTGTTTGTGCTGGGAACACGGGGTTCCCACACTCCCCTCCTTGCATCAGCCCCATGGAATGCTCTACAGGGCCCGGAGCACATCCCATCCTGGCAGGACCTGTGGTGCTGAAGCAGTAGCGTTTGTTGTGGCCGTGGGGGCTCCTCTGCCAAAACAGGGGGAGACACAGAGCCGGTGCTGTGGCAGAGGACACCCCACTCCGGAGCTGCAGACTGAGCGTCTGGGGATGCCATTCACCAGCACAGCCCAGCCCACCACTGGCCGTGCTCGTCACCTTGGGTAAGGTCGTGTCATTCTATACAGACCTGGGGCCCTGCCACTCTCCTCAAAGCAAATCCCTGTAATTGAGTGTCTAATTAATACCTAAAAATACCGCCCTCAGCTGCTGCCGGAATCTGCCCTGCAGCGAAGGTAAGGCAGGACCGGCAGTGCCATGGCCCTGTAACCTTGGGAAGGTGCCCCAGGAGCATCACGTGGGTGCCCCAGTGGAGTGCTGTGGCATTCTGGGCAGCTTTGATGGCACTGGGGTGGCTTCAGCCCTTTTCCTGCTCCCGAGGGTCTTGTCTGCTTCAGGGGCAAAGCTGGGGGGAGAGGTCCTGACCCTCCAAGGGGTCTCACTGGGATTTCTGGGCTCTCTCCAACCACCTGGTTTATCCCAGTCCAGAAATATGTTTAATCCACAAATCTGAGCTCCAGGATGTGCCAAAGAGGTTGGTGTACCTTGTCTGTACTGTTGTGGGCAGCAGCTGCTGCGAGTGGTAGCTGTCCCTGGGACTCTGTGTCCCCTCAGCATCCCCCCTGTGCCTGCCCAGTGCAGGAGCTACTCCCCAGGGAGTGAACCCCTTTATGTGGTTACTGATGTTGGGGGAGGAGACAATTGCCTGCCCTCTTGTTCTTCCCAGATATATATATTTACATGTTACATATATTTTATGTTTTTAAGGCCAGTCCAGTCAGTGCAAACCGCTCTGACAGTGGTGATCAGCACCCCTCGTGATCCAGCCCCAAATGCCTTCACTGCTGCTCTCTCATGGGGCCGCTTGTGCTGGGGGGTCCTCAGGCAGCTCCCACGGTGCCGGCTGGGCTGTCTCAGATGATTTGATGCAGAAACACTGTTTCACGCCTCAGAAGGTTAATTATGCACTGCTCACCCAGTCCTGCTCGCTGCTGCTCCCTCCTCATTGCTGCTGCTGCTGTAATGTTATTTATTTATTTTTAAGCAGTTTCACAGATTTCCCTTCTGGGCGACTCTGGAATTAACTCGATCAGTGCACGCCTGATGAAGCAAACTGTAATTCCTCCCCGGAGTCAGGCCCGGCTCGGGGATGGCTCCGGCGCCGTGGCAGAGCCGCCGCGTGCGCTCGCCCAGAAAGAGGTCGTTGGTGCCCGTGGGGCCGGCGGCGAGCGCTCGCTGCTCAAATCCAGGGGATCTCTCGAACTTTGAATTTCAGATTCATGTCTCGGCTCCTGCACCAGCTGGGATTGGCGCAGGGTGGGTGCAGAGCAGAGTAAGGAGCAGCACCAGCCTGGGGTCCTTGTCCTGCACAACCAGTGTAGGGTGTAGGGGGCTGGAGGAGGGCTCAGGCTCAGCGCTCTCACAAAGAGGTGCTGGTGGTGACGGCTCCCAGTCAGTGTTCCTGCTGTGGGAGCAGCAGATCCCCCCAACACCCTCCCACAAGGGGTGTTCTCTGCTCTGCTGTAGTGGTGGGATGGGGTCATGCTGTGCTGTGGCAGGGGCTCCACAATGCCTTTGAGGTGAAGAAGAACGCAAAAATCAAAAAAACAAGAGATGTTGGCCTTGTCCTTGCTGCAGGTGGAGGAACAGGGCTGTGAGTGGGCTGGAGGAGGCATGAAGCCGTGTGGGATGTGAATGGGCTCTTCTGGCTCAGCGTTCTGAAACCGTTTCTGATTTATTGTGTTTGATTAATTCTTTTTTTTTATTTTAGCTTTCCCCCCTCCTCCCTCTCAGAGCTGGGCAGGGACCCTCTCTGCCACTCAGAGGATGCTTTGCTGTGCTCATCATCTGTGATGAGCCTGACTGAGAACCTAGAATGGGGAGCAGGCTGGAGACAGATCCCTCTGCTTGGCCTTCCTTCCCTCCCTCCTTCCCTCCATCCCACGGGTGTTTTCTTTTTAGACAGAACATTATTAATAACCCCAGGCTATTTTTAAGTCGCACGCCGGAGCGCGTGGTTCGTTTGCGGGTGACGGGGAGCGGTGGCTGTAGTGTAGGAGCGGGGGCAGCTCAGCCTCTGCCCCTGGTCCTTCATCCACTGCTGGCAGCCAAAACCTCACTGGCCCCGGTGAGGAACCCCCATGGTGCTGTCGTGGGGGAGCCCAAGGAAGGGGCTGCTTCCCTGGGGGAGGTTTTGACACCTTTTGGAGGGTTCAGAGCGAGCTCCTGAGCATGTCCATGCTCTGACGTGGAGGCAGCTGCATTCAGCTTCAAACTGGGCTGCTGGTTTTGAGCCTGAAAGACAAAGGGGTGCCCAGGGCCACCCTGGGCTGCGACCTTTCACTGAGGAGGGTCCATCCACAGCAGATGTCCCCGCGTGCCGTGTCTCAGGTGCCTGGTCTCCCCACTGCGAGCAGGGACCACCAGTGCTAATGCTGCTCTTTCCCTCTGCCTGCACAGGTCCCTCCGGACACAGCAGCCCCCTCTTAGCATCATTGCCCATCCCTGGACGGCCCCTTCACCCCCCCTTGGACATCAAGCACTTTCTGACCTTCAGGCTCAACGGGACATCACCGCTCAACCTGTTCCCCAACTTCAACACGGTGAGTCCCTGGAGGTGGGTGGGCATTGGCTGTTGGACCCCTCTTCCCCTGCAGCAGTCCCTCCTTTACGTGGCACTGGTCCTTGAACCGCACCAGGTAGTTTCTGGTTTAATTCCCAGGATCTTTGGCTGCTGGACACCAGTTCAACACTCCTGCCCTGCCCTTAGCTCAGAGCGATTCCTGCCCAGCCAGTGCCTGTCAGTACCAGAATTAAAAACGTGGTTCATTTTAACCAAGATCAATTGGATTTTGCCCCTGGAATCAATAGTAATAAAGTAGCTCTGGAGAGCAGTTCATTAGCTGAAAAATAAATAAGGAAAAGGAAAGAAAGAGAGAGAAGGTGTTACAGATATGAGGAGTGTGGCTGGTGCTGTGGGTGCTGGGGAGTCGGGGTGATAGGGGGACTGCTCCCACCCCAATGTTCTATTAGACAGCTAAACCAACGGTGTGTCAGGTGTGCAATGGTGTTTTCCCCATGCCATGCTGCTTCCCCAGGCTGGTCCCAGCCCTGTGGGGGCCTCTGTCCCCCTGAGTGCTGCCCAGCATTGCTGTGGGGCAGATTCTGCTTCAGGAAGGGCAGTGGGCCCCAGGGCTGCTCCCCTTCTCCCCTGCTGAGGTAGGGCTGGCGTTTCAGGGTTCAGAAAGTGCCCGTGGTTTTCGCTCGTGATCCTGGAAACGGGACTTTCCTGAGCCCCCTCCGTGCTTGCCAGCCTTTTGTGAGTGGCATTGAGCTTAAACCTGCTCGGAAGGTGCAAATTATCGCCGAGATCTTCAAAGGCGGCGCAGGAATTAAGCACAGGATTCCTGTTGCTGTTGAATGGGATTCAGGCGTCTGAGTCCCTTAAGCTCTTTTGAAGCCCCAGCCCAGCCTCTCCCTGGCTAATGAGCAGGAACACAAACACAGGACAGGAGGGGTTTTGATGCCATTACGGTTCCTGCTCTTTGTCTGGGCTCTTTTTTTAGTCACTGGAATCAGGAGTGAACTTGACCCAGCGCCTGTTGTTCACTCCCCTCAGCTCCCGCCTGCCGCTGCCTCGGCGCGTGTTCGCCCTGGTTTAGTGCTTTAAGAAAATCAGTAGTTTGGAATATGAATCTGGTACTTGCTGGAGCTGCACAGTGTCGCACGACTGCTGTGCTCCGTGGGGGCTCCTGCCATGGAGGATGGGTCGGACATGGATGGAGATGCCAGGGGAGGCTGTCACGGCTGTTCAGGCACCTGGAGGGAAGCGCTCTGAGCTCAGACCTGAGCCTGGCGTGTGCTGTTGGCCGAGCAGTGCCAGGGCTGATGATCTGGAACACTTTGCACTTGGAGCAGGTCACGGGGCTCCCATGATCCCAGCAGATGTTTTACTCTGAAGCGAGCAAAACCCTTCCAAGCTGCCTGCTGCCAGTCAGAGCAACAACCAGGAATAAAAACCCCTAACACAGCACAGGAGGCACTTTCCGTGCTCCAAAGGCCCTTCCCTGCTCTTGGGATGTTGCAAATCCCCAGGACCTACCAGCGCCTCGTAAAACTCCGTCAGGAGACACGATCTGAACGGATGCTGCATCCCTGTGAATTCCCAATCCTGACCTCAGGGGCCACAGGGAGCTCAACACAGGGATCGCTATTTATATCGACAGGAACATCCAGGGATAAATAAAGTAATGTGAGTCAATACAAACTGACTATAAAGCTGGGATCTTTATTCCCCAAGAGCGTGGTGCCCAAAGCCAACCTCTGTTGCTGGCTCCGTTCTGCTGGAAACCACTGGGAAGCTCCTCAGCCTCCGGCTGTGGGTGCCGGTACGTACGGCAGTGGCACAGCCCCCACTGTGGGAGCTGTGGGGGTTTTTCTGTATCCGAGGTAGCTGTGAGGGTGTGGTTGAGGCCAGGACGGTCTCTGGCTGCATATGTGTTCTCGTGCCAGCATCTTTCCTCTGCATCCTCCTTTGATCCCTGCCCTGCTCCTGCTGCGGTGCTTGGGGCGTGGATGAGCCCACGGGAGCCAGTGGTGCTCCGTGGGAGCCAGTGGTGATTGATGGGATCTGGTGGTGCTTGGTGGGAGCAACCGGTTGGAACCTGGTAGCTGACATTGCTGGGGAGGTTGGAGCCATTTTTCTTTTTCTGAAAGAAGAGGTGGGTGTTTCTCTGGAAAGCAAGCGCCAGCCCCACAGCCCGCCAGCGTGGGGATGCTGCCAGCAGCACGTTGCAAATGTTTGTCGTCAGGCATGGAGCAGCATCTTGGCCATCTGTAGCTTCCTCCGGGCCTCTGCCGAACCCCAAATGCCTCTTCATTTATATGCCAGATAAGTGAGTAAAATTTCATAGCAAACAGGCACTTCATTAATCACCTGCTTTTACCATTCTGCTCACTCCTGGAAAGGAATTTGGGGTCTTGATAATGGCGCTGTTGTCCAGGCATGTGCCTCGAAGACTGATGCACCTGTCTCGGCAGCGAAATAGCTTTGCAGAGAAATACGATCGCTGAAAACCCCGGGCTCTCCTGACAGCAGGACTCAGATAAGATAATCTCCCTGTGCCACAGGGTAGGGAACAATAGTTGCATTATAGATTAGAGCCACGCTCAGACAAAGAGGTTATTCTTATGTTTTCTCCCTTAATAAATGCATTTTGTTTAAAACAATTATGGCTTTTGGAACCACTTTGGTGCCTGGGCTGCGGAATGAGGCTGAGCCCTGAGGTGAGACAGAAGGGCCAGGGGCTGGCAGTGGCCACATGCTCAGCCCCACTGTGGCCCCAGGCAGGCTGGACGATGGACGGTGCTCCTGGCAGGTCACTGAAGCAGGTCTGTGTGTACCCAGCCCAGTGAGTGAGTTGTCATCATTGGGTTTGAGCAGGTGCAGTGCCCCAGAGCAGTGGGGCAGCCCAGAGGGGCTTTCACGGGCACTGTGCCTCGGGCGAGCTGTGTCCATGGCTGTGGGCACTGGTGTCAAACAGTAATTTGCCATCTGTGACACCAGTGTCTGAGGTGGGGAGGGACAGGGGCAGACAGTGGGGACACACTGGGACAGACAGGGTCTCATCACCTCTGCCAGACCACAGCTGATGTTCAGACCCTGCAAGATTGGTGGATATAAGGATGGTTTAAGCAGGACAGGAGCCGGTGTTGACGCACTGTCTCAGCAGCCACAGCCCCTCGCTCCCAGTGTGAGCTCTGTGGTGTTGGCAGCGGCTCCTTGGGAGCGTGGCAGGCGTGGGGGTCACCAGGTCGTGGTGCCACGCCAGGGCGGCCATCAGGATGTGGCACCAAGCCACCCTCTGCCCTCCCTCCCCTTCCAGATGGACCCGGTGCAGAAGGCAGTGATCAGCCACACCTTTGGCGTGCCGGCCCCACTCAAGAAGAAGCAGTTCATATCCTGCAACATCTGCCACCTACGCTTCAACTCTGCGGTAAGCGGGGCCAGAGGTGGGGCTGGGGTGAGTGGGGCACATGGGGCCAGCACTGGAGCAGAGGCATCCCAAGATGATGGGCCATACTACTCATCCACCAAAGCTGCCAGTGCTTGGTGTCTGGCAGCATGGGGGCTGTGGGGGCTGTGGGAGCTGCTCTTGCCTCCCCGAGCCCTGCGCCCTGGCCAGTCTCTGCCACCCGTGGAGGAGCTGTCCCAGCCTGGCCATGCTGCATCTGCAGCACCCGAGGCTGGTGCTGCTCTGCTACTGAAACTCAGCAGTTCTGGGCTTCATGATTCCTCTCCGCAGCCAGGGGGCTTGGGGAAAAGCATTGCTTCCCTGTTCCAGGCTTCATCCCAGCTGGTAGTGCTGTGCCAGGAGAGTTGGTCCCACCACATGCTCCCAGTGCTCCCGTGAGCACCCCATGTCCCTGTCCCCGCTCTGCCTGTCCCTGCCCATGTCCCCCCCAGGTTCCCCTGCGGGAGTGTGTGCTGGCACAGACCCTCACAGCCCGCGGGTGTTCCGGCGCGGCGGCGGTGACCTACTTTGGCTGCACCCAGTCCCATTCCAGCCCTGATATCCAGGGGGAGTTTATTGTCTTTGCTAATGAGGCACCACGCTCCGACGGGCCCTTTGCTTTCCCACGTACTGGCCGTCGGCCCTGACCACTGTTCCCAGCCCTTGGAAAGCCACGGGGGGAGGGAAGGGAAGGGATGGGATGCTTCCCCCTGCCAAGCCCTGGAAGCCTCAGCTGGCCCCCCGGATCATTGTGCAAATTAATCTGTGCTGCTCAGGGGTACAGTGTCTAATTCATACTGGGGTTCCTTTCCATAAATTGCCGAGCTGGAGTTGTTTTGGGGGACAATACGGCATTGTCCCCACTGGGAGGACACCAATGCTTGGAGGATTTTCTTTTGTGTCTGTTTTTATCAGTTCGGTGCAGACATGAACCCGTCAGAGTCGCACTTCATTATCTATCCAGTGTTTGCTGGGAGAGAGGAGCCGGGGGACGTGAACCGTGTGTTGGACAACCCTTAGGATACAGTGGGAGACATGTCGTCCCCACTGATGAACCTCTTTATTTTATTTCATTTTTACAGCAACAATTCATTCTACATTTCTGGAGTCGTAAATTTTGCCTGAAAGCTGCTTTTAGGAGCGACTTGATGCATTTAATCAGAGCAGGGTCCTTATCTCAGCCATGCAACATGGTGATGTCTTAGAGAGTGACACCTCGGCCCCAATATGTCGCTGTCAGAGCAGGCTGGGGGGAGGAGAGATGTGGCTCTGTGTTACACCCCATTGCCAACACCCCCTCTGTGTTACAGTCCATTGCCAACACCCCCTCTGTATTACACCCCCCTACCAGCATCCCCCCGTGTTACACCCTGCTCCCAACAGCCCCTCTGTGGTAGTCGTGGCCCTGGGGGTGGATGTCACCAGAGGATGTGGCTGTACTGGAAATGTGCCTGAGCAGCCACATCCCAGGGCTGGCCTCGTAACGTGCCCTGTCTGTGCCCGTCCTTCTGTCTGGCGGCTGCACCAACATGGTCATCCCGGTCTTTTGCCCCTAGAACCAGGCAGAAGCCCACTACAAGGGGCACAAGCACGCGCGGAGGCTGAAGGCCATCGAGGCCATGAAGAACAAGCAGAAGGTGGCGGGGGCTGCAGCGGGGACCCCCAGCCAGGACAGTGCAGCCGACCTGTCCCCCATCCCCGAGGGCAGTGGGGAGCCCGGCAGCACAGGTACAGGTACAGGAAGGGGGGGACGGGGCTGGGGAGGCTGCAATCAGCACGGCAGAGATGCCACTGCCAGCCTTCATAAATGAGCTTCTGTGCTCTGCCCATGTGACAGGCTGAGCACGGGAACCTGAGCAGTGTCCTGGGGGGAGCCTGGCCCTGGGCATCCCTGCGGCTGTGGGGGGATGGCCGGTGTTTTCCCTGTGGTTCGGTGTCTCTGGGAGGTGTTTTGTATGGATGCGGGAGAGGAAGCGATCTCTGCCTCACACATCCCAGGGCTCTGCCACATGCAGGGACAGCCCTGGTGGGAGCATGGACACATGCAGACAGTGCCCGAGATGGTCTGGGGGAGAATGGCGGGTGCTCCCTGAAATCCAGAAAACCTGTTCAGGCACAGAGAACTTTCTGCCCATTTCTTTCTCTTTCCCATTTCCCCCTTTCCTTCCCTACCCTGCAGCTGATGCCAGCAGCCCACAGGAGCCAGAGGGAGAGGGCAGCAGCCTGGGGCTGGCGCCCAGCACTGAGGAATCACCCACGGATCTGCCAGGCAGCATCGCCTCGCTGGGCTCCCCACCGGCCTCTGAGCTCTCAGAGGGCACCTCTGATGCCACCAGCGTGGCCTCCTCGTCCGCCCAGGCAGCCGAGGCACAGGCTGCTGAGTCGGGTGGCAGCGTCAGCTCAGCCCCTGAGAGCGAGAAGGAGGGAAAGAAGAGCAAACAGCACCTGTACTGTCCCACCTGCAAAGTGACTGTCAACTCCCTGTCCCAGCTGGAGGCTCACAACACCGGTAAGGGCATCACTGCAGGGGCAGGGGGATGGGCTGCTCCATTGTTGGGGTTTCAAGCAAAATCATGCCCCATCACCAAATGGCCTCATGGGGAAGCAGCGAGCTTTAATGAGTGTTGCTGTAATTGAAAAGGGTTCGTTAAGGTGGCCTTCACAGATAAGCCGTGGGGCTTTACCTGGGCTGCAGCTTCTGTGGTGAATTTTCTCAAGGTCGAATGCTCTTATTGTTCGTGTCTCAATTAAGGGTTAATCAAGTGATTGAGGCAACTTTATATTCCATTTGGCTTGAAGCTGATAGCCAGGGCCTCTTCCAGACCCAGGATAATCCTTCCCAAAGCAGCTCGGTGGTCTGGGCTCATCGTTCTGTAGAGAAGTGCCGTGGGGATCCAACGAGCTTTGGAGCCCCACAGCCAGTGAAGGCTCCTGGGCTGTACAGGGCAGCCCCTCAGGGAGGTCACAGGTGGGGGGTGCTGAGTGTCCTCCTGAAACCTGAGGGTGGCAAGACACCCACCCCTGAGGTGGTGGTGGGTGTGGCAGCCACAGTACAGGGGAACCCGGCAGAGTCTGTGGGCCCTGCAGTGTCAGATCCTGACTCGTCCCTTTCCCTGGAGGATGCTAAAACGGAATGAGCATCTCAGTTTTAAATGGAAGGTCCTTCTCTCCCCCAGTTCAGCAAGAACTGGGAACCAGTTCTCCCATCCCAGCTGCCCACTGGGGTGGCAGCAGCCGCTGTGTGCAGGGTTGGCTCAGGACACCGCTGCGGCTTAGCTGCAGACATGTCCTTTTGCTTTTGTCAGCTCCAGTTACGAATTTAGGAGCTGATTTGGGGAAAAAGAACAAACAAACAAACGTTTGCAGGCTGGCGCTGCTCTGCGGCCGTCACACGGCTCCTTGCTTCACGCCTTAAAAAATAGAATGAATTAGCAGGGGCTTAAATTACTTGCCCCCCACGCGCCCCCGCCGTCCTGGCGCTGGCAGGGGTAGGACAGAGCGCCCTGTCCCCAGGTGTGCGGGGATTTTGGGTTCCTCCTTCCCCGCCTGCTGTGACCCAGCTGAGCTATTCCTGGCTCCGCAGCGGCTCCGCTCTGACCTTGGGCACGGCTCAGATGCTGCAGCACGGCGGGCGACGAGTGCCCGGCCCCGCAGACTGTGCTAACGCCCGGGGACAGGCGACAGGCTCCAGCACAAGCTCAAAATAGCTTCTGTGAAGGTCTGGCACATGTGGGGAGGGGTCTCTGGGAAGCTGAGCATCTCTGGTCTGCCTGTGACATGAGGCTTGGCAGGGTTTGGGAAGGGGCTGCACAGTGCCGGCAAGAATCCGGGCTCCCAGGCAGCTCCCTGTCCCCCTCTGCCTGCAAGTCCTGCCAGGCACAGGCTGGTGTGGGTTTCCTGGTGCTGTTGGAGGACACCGTCCCTGCTGCCACAGCACAGGGCTGGGCTGGGTTTGCTGAGTGTCCCCTCTCACCAGGCGCCAAGCACAAGTCGATGCTGGAAGGTCACGGCACCCAGCTGCGGCGAGGCCGGGGCAAGCTGCTCTCCCGGGCAGGGCACAAGTCCAAGCGGATCGGGAACAAGGGCAGCATCAACATCCAGAACAAGGCGTTTCACTGCCAAGTGTGTGAGATCTACGTGAACTCGGAGACTCAGCTCAAGCAGGTGATGATGCCCTGGGAGCACAGGGGGACAGGGTGTGGGTGGGCAGGGGCTTGGGGCAGGTACCTGATGGTCCCTGAAGGGTGAGGAGCATCTCCCGCGGACCCAAACTGCACAGTGTCGTGGGTCTCCCCTCACTGTCCTGGCTCCCAGTGATCCAATTGTTTTCCTCCCCAGCACATGAGCAGCCGGCGACACAAAGACAGGCTGGCGGGGAAGCCGCCCAAGCCTAAGTACAGCCCCTACAACAAGCTGCAGAAGAACGCTGCCCTCGCAGTGAGTATTCTCAAGGTACCTGTCTCCCTGCACAGCACCCTCGCTCGCCATCAGCCATCCCTGCAGTGAGTCACAGGAGCTGCTTCTCTTAAATCTCAGTTCACATCACCACACCTCAGCTGCTCCCTTCACAGAAGGTGGGCTGTGGTGGGGGGGGGGTGGATTCAAGTCTTTATTCCTGGGAAGGCCAGAATAGGGATAACTTGGGAGTGCTTTGGCAGCAGCATTCACAATGGCAGCACTTGTGATTCCTCCACCTGTTCCACGATCTCATGGAGTCTCCTCCTCCCTCCCTGCAGTCCAAGCTGGCTTTGCAGAAGCACCTCACCAAAACCCTGGCGACCCGCTTCCTGCCGAGCCCGCTCACCGCCGCTGCCGTCTGCGCCATGCCCGGCCCCCTCGCCCTGCGACCAGCCACTGCCACCACCCTCTTCCAAGCCCCGATCCTCGGACCAGCCCTTTTCCGAACGCCGCCGGCCCACGTCCGCACCACGCCGGGCCCCATCGTCTTCGCACCCTACTAGAGCTGCTGGCCCGCCGAGGGTCCGCGCCGCGGCCGGGCTGTGCTGCGGGGGCTGCGCGGGGCA
This sequence comes from Lepidothrix coronata, assembly GCF_001604755.1. Lineage (NCBI taxonomy): Eukaryota > Metazoa > Chordata > Aves > Passeriformes > Pipridae > Lepidothrix > Lepidothrix coronata. Next base: position 551,729 of record NW_016690409.1, on the reverse strand, counting down.
GGGCAGCGCTCCCGCTACCTGCTCTCCTGGCTGGTGGGAAATCGTAGTCATAGACATCAAACCCAGATTCTCCTTTGCTTGGAGCAGGCTCCTGCTGGAGTGAGGTGCCCCGGCAGAGCCTGGCCAGCCCTGCCATGCATCCCCACCGCTCCCCCGGCCCGCGCCAGCCCCGCTTGGCAGAGCAGCCCATCACGGCTGGGCAGTGCACAGGAGAGGACGGTGCCTGAGTCAGCAGGACCGTCTCATGGCCATGGCCTGTCTGTCCTTGGCCTGCTGGCTGCTTCTTCATCACCCTCTCAGTTACCAGACTGGAAGGAGAGGAGCTGGCTGGTCCCTGGGAGAAGGAGCATCCTTCTGGTCCCTGCTAGCCCAATGGGAAGGGAACTGTGAGGGAAGTCTCAGCCCAGCTCTTACTGGGAGAGTAGGAGCACAGGTGGGAAGCTGGCAGTTCCCCTCTCAGCCTGGGCTGGCTGTGCCCTCGCCAGCCCCACACTTGCCTGTGCTGGCTGGGGGTTTCTGTGCCACCCACCAGCCCCTCAGTTCCCACATCTCCCTACATCCCACCAGCCAAAGAGCCCCAGCGGCAGCAGGCACCAGCCACACTGACCGTATCCTCACTCCAAGAGCAATAGCTGACCCCAGGGCCAGTGCCTCCCCCCTCCAAAGCACACGGGCCCTGCCCTGGCCCCAGAAGCACACAACGGGCATATGGCTGAGCCAGGCCCCCTCCCGCCCAGCGAGGCCGGGAGCGCCAGGCTGCCCGGTGCTGGGTCCCCGAGGAGGTGACCCTGTGCTTGGCACCTCTCCTTGCCTCTGTCCCACCATGGGGACAGCCCTGCCCCTACCTCCCGGGAGATGCTGTGAGGCTGAGTGAATGTCCCTAAAGCACTTTCGGTTCTCCAGTGAAAGGCAACGCTGCTGCTCGCCCGCCGTGCCCGGCCCTCCAACCCCATCCCCATTAGGAGCTTCCAGGGAGTTACTGAATGATTCCCAAAAACAAAGGTGTCCCCAGCAGCCCGGACAATCAGGTACGAAGGAGCAGGTGGCACCTGTAGCCTGCATAATGCTGGGCTCCAGAGGGACCCCGAGGCTGTAGCTCTGCATTTCACTGTGCTCAGACAGCCCAGCCATGACCTGGTCTGGGACTGTGCCTGCGGCACTCCGGGTGCCCAGCGCGCTGCTGTACACGGAGACACGCAGGAGAGCTGCATCCCGAACGGACCTTTCGCTGGAGGAACACCCCACCCCGATCTATGCAATCCAGGGGGGCAGCTCGCCCGCCGCGTTAGCCACCTGCGTTTCCCTTTGGTGCTGATGTGTCCGTACAGTCGGGAGCAGCGGTGGGAGCAGAAGAACCAACGTAACACTGAGCTCTGTCCCGTCCTCAGCCCAAGATGCTGGCTCAGACCTCTGCCGTGGCCCACGTTCCCTCCCAGCCCTCGGGAAGAGGCAGGTTGGTGTGTGCACCTGGGAATCCACACGCACAAGCACACATATCCGACGTCTTGGCCATAAGCAGCACCTGGATTTAAGGAGGATTTTGCCCAGTGTGCTCTGCTGATGCTCAGGATGGGTCCTGGCATGGGGAGCTGAACAGGAACCGGCCAATGAGCCACTCTGGTGGCTGAAACTTTTCTGCTTCCCAGGGCTGGAGCCTCAGCGAGGGCAAGGAAAGCTGCCCAGAGGGAGCAGGGCACAGGGAGCCGCACACCCTGCAGGGCCTGTGGGCAGCACTGACCGTGGAGCCACCGCTGTGCTCCTGCCCCAGAGACAGGAGAGTGATGGAGCCCCTGGGAATGGATTCACCTGCCCAGGGCATCTCTGCCTCAGGGAAGGAGAAGAGTGGAGACAGGACACTGGGAGAAGAGTGAGTAGCCGTGAGTAGAGACAACAGAAAGGTCTTGCAGTGGTGATGGGAGACGTGGCTTGGAGTGCAGCTGAGGGAAGGCAGGCTCTGCCAGGGACAGGGAGATGGTCCCACAGCCCAGGGCACACGTGGGGATCCTGAGTCCCAGGGGACAGGAGCCTGCGCTGGTGGGGCCCCCAGCGGCAGGAGGGACGTGACCCCAGTCCCCTGTGCCACAGTGCCAACCAGCCCATGGCCAGCACGGCTCCAACCACCCCCGCCCAGCTCACTGTGCCCTCCCCAGGCCCTCAGGGTCACCCCCAGCCCGGCGGTGGCAGAAGAACAGGTCCTGTCCTGCTCCGTGTCCCTCCTGTGCCGTGCCCAGCGCCTCAGGAGCACGGGGAGCCAGGAGCAGCCAGGCTCCGGCCTCCAGAGCCGCGTGGCACCGCTGGGCCTGTTCCCCTCCAGTTTGTTCCAAAAAGCCTGTGCTGGAGCTGCGGCTGCTCCGTCACCCCTCACCAGTGGAGTCCTGAGACACTCCTGTACTTGGCACTTTAACCCTGAGAAAGCCATTCCTTCTAGTAACAATAATACTGCAACGAGCTGCGTAAGAACCCCCCATTACAGCATCCCCCCTGCCAAATCCCCCTCCTGCTCTCCAAAGCATTTACTGCCTTTGACTTAGCACATGCTGTACTAGGAGTAGGGATAGTCCATAGCGCTCGGTAACATGTGCCCCTCTGTAAATAACCTTGGAGTGATGTGAAGTTTGATTTAAAAAAAAAAAACAACAAAAAAAAAAACCAACCCCAAATGGAATCTCCAGACTCTAGGGACTTGGCCAGTACCCTCCTGTAATGTTCATTGTATATTTTTTTGATGTACTATAACTGTTGGGAAAAAAAAAAAAAAAGGAAAATATTTTGATAATCGAATCTCATCGCTTTATTGTGTTACTCAGTAAATAAAAGGAACAAATATAAACAGGCCAGGTCTTTTTGTCATCTCTTTTCCTACATCCAGACTACCTGAAGGGAACTGGTGTTGCTGGACAGGACTGGGACACCTGTGCCTTGGTTTTATGGTAGTTCTGAGAGAAGGCAGCACCGTGATAGGTGGGCAGGGAGAGCTGCTGCAGCCTGAAGCATCTGGGTGTGCAGGGTAAGCAGAGTCCCAGCTCCTCCAGGGATCCAGGTGTGCAGGGTAAGCACAGTCCCAGTTGCTCCAAGGTCATGGCTGAGTCTGCACCCAGAAGAGCAAGGCTGGATTGGTGGATTTGGGCACCCTGCACTCAGGAACAGCACCTGCCCTACCCTAGGCATTCCCTGGGGCAGGATGCCTGGATATTCCTGTGCATAAAGGAGCAGTGGGCACTGCTAGCTAAGGAGCTGCAGCACAGAGCCAGCTGGGGTAGGGCCGGGAGAGCTGCTCGTCTGGAGGCAGGGCCAGCAAAGGGGCTCTTCCCACATGGTATCAGGAAATAGAAAAGAGAGAGGGAGTTCTTCCCTCTAGCCCAGCTGCAGAGCTGGCCAGCCTGTGCCTCTGCTGCCCCCTCCCAGCCTGCACCCGAGAGCAGAGGGGTCACTGGGTGAATCCCGGCCTTCCTGCAGCACCTTGACAGTGCAGAGGCCAGGCAGGGAGAAGGGTGGTCCCTGGCCCACTGCCTCTCTCATCCTCAAGGACCATTCCCAGCCCTGGGACGACTGTTCTTCCTGCCACCTGCTTCCCACAGGCTCCGTGACACCAGACAGGCTCAGCAGGAGGGGTGTGTGCGAGGGAAGCAGGGAGGTGAGGAAGAGGAGGTGGCAATGGAAGGGAAGGGGAAGAAGGCTCAGCCATCCATGGATCCGCTGCCCTTGTTCTTGCGGCTCAGGGGGAACGCAGACTTGCTCTGTGGCTGCGTCATCTTGCTGGCCAGGTAGATGAAGGGCTCGATCAGCGAGCGCCGGTCGGCCACCGAAACCTCCCACAGCTTCACCTTCTCACCCTTGGCCCAGTGCTGGGCTGCCTCATGGTCCACCCGGCGCTGCTCCTGCAGGTCACACTTGTTGCCCAAAACCACGATGGTGACCTGTTCCAAAAGGGTGAGAAGGGTCCCTGAAGGTAACAATGGCAGCACTGCAGGGCTGCCTGACTCTGCCCAGACACCCTTGGGGCTGGACCCAGCTCTGCCACTGATCCCCCCTCCATGTCGAGACCTTTTGAAACCCCACGGTCCCAGTGCTCCCTTGCCCTCCTCTTGTGGTCTGTGTGTCTCAAAGCAGCTCCAAAGTGGAACGGGCTGTCGAGCACCTGTAGCCTCAGAGAGCACCCCAGGACAGAGCCCATGACAGCTGAGTCTCACAGATCAGGGACCTATAACCGTCTTGCGACAAGCTGGAGCAAAGGTGAGAACCTGCCAAGGGGAGCAGACCCCACTCTGCAGCCCCTGCCCCCAGGGGACTCACCTCCTTCTTGTCCTTGGACTTGTCGATCTCCTTCTTGAGCAGCTCCACGCGCTTGAAGGACTCCTTGCTGTCGGTGCTGTAAACCAGCACGTAGCCGTCGGTGCAGGAGAAGCAGTGCTTGGGCAGCTCCAGCCCGTCCCGCAGCCCCCGCGTGTCGTAGAAGCGAACCTGCTCCCGCACCCCGCGGTCCGTCTCGATGGAGCCCACGTAAATGTCCTCCTGGGTCTCGATCATCTCCGAGCCTGGCGGGGGTGGGCAGGGGACACGTGGGGACCCTGCCGGGGGTCTGGCCCCGGCACAGCCCGGGGAGATGCCCCGCCGGGCGGGTTGTGCCCTCCCGCACCTCCCGTGTTTAGAGCTGAGCAGGGACAGCCCTGCCCAGCGCCGGCCCCGCCCGCGGCACACGGGGCCGCCGCCTCGCCGGGGAGCAGAGGGGCAGCCCCGCACTCACCGACCACATGGTTGCCGTAGAGCAGCTGCTCGAGGATGGAGGTTTTGCCGACCGAGGCCTGCCCGCACACCACCACCTTGCAGCTCTTGCCCATCCCGCCTCACCGGCCCCGCGGGCGGGCGCGGCCGGGGCTCAGGGGCGGCGCCGCAGCGCCCCCCAGCGGGCGGGCGGACCGCGGGGCCCTGCTGCAGGGAGGGGCGTGGCGCCGACAAGACCCACCCCCATGACAGTGGCCCCCGCGGGCCCGCGGGCGGGCGCCCCCTGGCGGGCGGGCCACCTCCGCCCCGCCCCCGGCGTAGCCCCGCCCGTTCCGGCGCTGGCCCCGCCCAGCCCCGCGCGGTAAGATGGCGGCGGCGGCGGCCGAGCCCGAGTGCGATGTGGTCATGGCGGCGCCCGACGGGCCCGGCGAGGCCGACAGCGACGAGGAGACGCGCAGGTACAGCGGCGGCCCCGGAGCCGGCCGGGCGGGGAGCGGGTGGCCGGTGACGCTCCCGGCGGGCGGGCTGCGGCTGGGAGCGCCGCAGGGCCCGGGAGCCGCGGCGGGGGGCGGCCGCAGGTGCTCGGCCGGGATGGGAGCGCTCCCCGGGGCTCCGGTACCGTCGTGACAACCGTGGGCCGCACGCGGCGGGGCCCGGGAGCCGCTGGAGCTGGGACGCGGTGCCCGTGTGTTGCCGGTGAGCTCCCGCGGCCTCCGTGTGCACCGGCATTCGAGCATCCGCCCGGCCCATATGTCCCGGCAGGGCAGCTCACACCCTCTGCCCCGAGCCCGCACACCGGTGCCGGCGGAGCGCGGCCTCCCCTCGCGGAGGAGGAAGAGGAGGATTGAACAGCTGCCGAACGGGGGGCTTCAAACTCCTACATTTGACGCCCTTTGCTGCTTCATCACCCCAGTCCCCCGGTTCCTGGTCCGTTTGAAACCTGCCCGTGGTGGGTTTTGCCCCGGCCTGCCTTGCTGTGGATAACGGGAGAAACGCCCTGGGCAGGGCCCTCCCCCGGGAACGCTCCATCCCCGGGAGCTCCTGCGAGCTCCTGCACCGTGTCCCTGCAGTTCTCCGGTGCACCGTGCCCCCGAGGCGGGGGCGGTGGGAGCCTGACCCTTCCTGCAGGTTTACCTCCCAGGAGTGAGCAAGCTGGAGCGCTGAGGGCAGGAGGTGAGAAGATCCATGTCCAGGAAACTCCACTGGTTACACAGCAGTGGACGCTGGGCTCATCTCCCAGGGAGTTCCTGTGGGAGGGGAGGGAATGGCTCCCGAGAATTATCCAATGGAATGAAAAAGAGGAAACAAAACCAAAAGTGGCCTCTGAGGAACAGTGGTTTCAGACTCCCATGGGTGGCCTGAGGGGTTCTGTGCAATTGAGGCCTGAGGAGCAGCTCCCTGGGGAGGTCCTGCTGAGCAGGAAAGGAGGAGCTGCTGAAGAGGCACCTGGCTGAGGCTCATAGAGCACCGGGACAGCCCTGCGTAGGCACGTCATTCCTGCCCCTGGGCGAGGGAAATGTAGTGTTTGAAATGGTAAAAATTCCCAGAGGTAAAAGCCTGGCTGAAGGCACAGGTGTCTGCTGGCAGCGACCTCTAGCACTCTTCCTTCCTTCCCTTCCTGGCTATACCATGCCATGCACCTCCATAGGTCCAGCAGACAGGAGTTACAGAGTATTCCAAGTTGCCTTCACAATGTTTCCTTTTCATGTTTTTGGGATAATGAGATCTGCGTTTCAGGGTGGTTGTAACTAAAGTTCTGCAGCAGCTGCAGACGTGCCAGCGGGCTCCCAGGGTGTCCAGGGCACAGGAATGGAGTGTGGTCACAGGATAATTATTGTCTTGCTGCTGCCTCATGGATTGTTGGGGTCCTGGCGGAAGGGGTTGATGTAATTGTGTTAATTTTATCCATTAGCGCATCAGTGCAGAGCAGCTGATGAGCAGGGCTGGGCCACCCCCAAAAGCTCACTTGTTTCTTCATTAATTTTAAAGGTTTCTCACCCATGGGAACAGTTTTTCCCTGCTCCCAGCTGCTCTGCGAGCTTGGGTCCCTGGAGCTTTGCCAGGGAGAATTTCCTTGTCATCTTCCTGGCAGCTCTGGGTTCTGGCTCCTGTGCGTGCTCCAGGCTGGATCTTTCTCCTCCTTCTCCAGCTCTGGAGGATGTGGGAGCCTCTTGAAAAGAAATACCTCAGATGGTTGGGAAAATCCCGTGGTGAGGTTGTAGTGCCCTCACTGCAGACCTGGGGAGCGTTGGTGCCTCCGTGGGGAATTGTTCCCGCAGCGAAGCGACGAGTCCTGGAGGCTCCAGGCATGGCCTGGCTGGGGGTCACTGGTCGGTTCAGCAGGTGTTGGTGAGCAGCAAGAGGCTTTTCCAGTGCAGTTCTCATGAAGTGAGGTGAATCCTGGTGAGACTTGTCTGGAACACATGTCATTTCTCACCAGCTCTCAGGGCAGCACTGGCAGGAGGGAGGGGAATGGGCTGAGGGGCACCACGTCATTCTGGGATAGCCTGGAGAAGGCTCCACTACTCCTGTTCTGCCTATAAACAGGCACTTGAGTTTCCCAGGTGATAAATTCAGCCCATTTTACTCATGTGGAATGATGATCTGATGATCATACCAGGAGCAGCAGAAGCTGCTCCTGTAGTTGTTTGGTCCCCTGTGCATCTATAGAGTATTTGAATGTCTGACTTAGGCAGTTGCTTTATCCATGAGGAAAAAGTGATCTGTACCTACAGTTCCAGCCTTTTTCTTTGCTTTTCTAGGGTGAATCATGATGTAAGTGCAGTTGTTTTCCCATGGTATTCTTGCAGCTGGCTAGCTTCCTTCATTCAAAAGAAATTGCTTCCTTCAAAAAAGCAATCTCTGGCTGATTCTAGACCTTTCCATGGGTTGTCATCTCACAAAAGTTATGCTGTGGGCCTGCCAGGAGTGATGGAGCCATTGCTGGGAATTAGGTTAATTCCGAGCTCCGGGAATTACATAACGGCACAATTAAAGTTGGGGCTCAGCTGCCGTTCTCCCTCATGGCTGCAGGGGAAGTTTGGGTCAGTTCTTGGACTTCTTGTGGTGCATTTTGGTTCTTGTTGCTCTTTTGGTCTTCTCTGAGTTTGCCCTCGGGTACAGGGAATGTTCAGGGTTTGTGCACCTTGCGGGCTCAGGTTCAGTTCTGACCTTTGCCGGCACGTTCCCGTGGGTGATTCCTTAGCCCATCTGTGCAGGTACTTGCGTGTCCAGACTCGGTTTCCCGGGCTCGGGGCTGCTGTGAGTCTCTGTGGTGGTGCCTGTGCTGCTGCACAGAGCCAACCCTGGCGCGTTGGGGGAGCTGATGTGCCAGGAAACGGGCTCTGCTCTGCCTCGGCGGGTCAGCGCTGCCCAGCCGGGGATCACGTGTGTTACACGGCAGTGTGTGTGACTGCTGCCCTGGGGAGCCTGTTCAGTGCCCCACCACCCTCTGGGGGAAGAACCTTTTCCTAATATCCAGGCTAACCCGCCCCTGACACAGCTCCAGCCGTTCCCTCGGGTCCTGTCACTGGTCACCAAGAGAGGAGATTGGTGCTGCGCCTCCGCTCCCCTCGTGAGGAAGTTGTAAATATATATTCTTTTATCTCTCTAAATCCTCACTCAGTGTCAAACCTCACCTGAGGAAGAGTCTCTCTCTAAGAGTCTCCCTGTGTATCTCTCTGGCACACAGAGTGTTTAGCTTCTCTTCCAAGTCCTGGAAGAAGGGAGGGGAGAGTATTGTATGTCCAGTGGCAAACACGATGGCTAATTTTAAACTCTAGACATCTGCCTGCTGTAAACTGAATTGAGATCACCAAACTTATTTTACTCCAGCAGCTGAGTAACATCTGACAGCTGAGAATCTGGGTGGGATTTCACCCCAGAAATGCTGGATAAACATACCATATCCTATTAAAGAAAAAGTCTCTGCAAGAATTGCTCAGAAAAGGCAGGTGTGTTCCTTTTGTCAGAGCCTCACAGGAAAGATTGCTTGGCCAGGACAGGATTTTGGACCCTTCCTTAAATCCTGGCTATTTTAGGATTTTTGTCACTGTTTCATAACAGAGGCAGGCGGTGGAGTGGGAGTGAGGGTCGGGAGAGCTGTGAGAGAGCGACTCTGCCACCTGCTTAGGTGCTGGATTTCTGTCAGTGGTGGTATTGCCTTGGCACATCCCTGCCCAGGGGCTGTGCCAGCACACCTGGACCGAGAGCTGCGGGGTTACACGTCCCCAGAGGTTCCCCTGACAGAAAATGAGATGCCTGCGTGGTGGGTCTGCGGGAATCTCGTTGGGAGCTGGAGTGGGGGTGTGGAAGCCACGATCGGCACTCGAGTGGGGGCAGTGTGTGGAAACTCTGAGGAGGAGGCAGGAGTTGTTAGGCAAGCGTGGGATTCTGTCACTGTGCGCAGGACAGATTCTCTGAGCACTGCTGTGCTGGGAAGGAGCAGGGGCTGAGCTTTCAGCAGGGCATGGGGAGGAGAAGGAGCCTTGTGCTGCTTCCTCACTGATGCCTCAGAGTTTTTTTTGATCATCCTCCCCAGCCAGGCAGCCAGCGAGCTCCATCCTGGGGCCTGGGCATGCAAGGGAGCGTTGGCACACACAGCTGCTGTTTGTCTTGGTGTGTCTCAAGCTGTGCCAAAGGAGATCCGGGTTGGACATCAAGGAAGAAATCTGTCACAGGAAGGGTGGTCAGGCATTGGAAGGGGCTGCCCTGGGAGTGGGGGAGTCCCTGTCTCTGGAGGTGTCCAACTGGTCATGGCACTCAGTGCACTGGTCTAGTTGACAAGGTGGTGATCAGTCACAGGTGGGACTTGATGATCTTGGACGTATTTTCCAACTGAAATTATTATAAAAGAGAATAAAAGAGTTGCCTCGCTCGCAGGGAGAGTCACTCCCACCAGGCCCTCCTGTACCCGTGGTGCACGTGAGCCATGAAAGACAAGCTTCTTCCCCAGCCCCTTGGAGCAGTTCTTCCCCGTGTCTGCGTCCAGCGTGGAGCGGCCCCGCGAAGACACCGACCCAGTCACAAAGCCACCCATTGAGCCGGGGGTGTATTTTTAGCAAAGCACGATTCTTCTTCAGTGTCAAAAGTAGCAAGTGGGGAGCGCAGGGCCCAGCGGCGCGGGAGGCAGAATGAGCTCATTCAGGCCGCAGCATCTGTTTGGGGTGAAACAATCCCCAGTGAGATCAGGGGCTGCAGTTCTCCTTGTTGGAGCCGGGGCCGTGGTAAACAAGGGCTGTGTGCTCTGTGTGCTCCTATGTCAGCAGGGCACAACGGGGCAGAGCTGCTTCTGTCCTGGGGCTGGGAGCTCGAGCCCAGCCTGGCAGCTCCAGCAGCTCCTTTCCCTTCGTGCTCTTGGGGTGATTTGCTGCTTCTTTCACAATTTTCATCATTGATCTTTAGGCCGTGTGAGCAGCAGATAGCTGTGCTCTCCTTTCTGCCAGTGTCACACCAGGCACTGTGACTTGCTGATACATCGATCTGTGTTTAAATGCTTAAAAGGAAAATGGGCCAATAAAAAAGAGGAGAAAACGGTAATCCTTGTGTGGGGGTGTTTCTCTGGCATCTCAGAGTACCAGAGCTTTGTGAAAGTTGGTTTTGCATGGATATGTTTTCTTTCTCCCATTTTCCCAGCTCTTCCCAGCAGTTTGTTGCAGATGGGATGCTCTGGCACCCAGCTGTGTCTATAAGGCAGTGATTCCTCATGACATGACAAGTAAAATTGCTAAAAGACTTGTGACTTGGGGCCTGCTGTGCCAGGCTGCAGTGGTGGCTCAGGTGAGTTCTGCCATTAAGACTGTTCACACTTTAAATTGTGTAACAGACACCTTCTGAGGGAAGGAACTTTCATAGGATCTGTGATTTTCTTTTCCATTTACCATTACAGAAACAAGAGAGCGGTGAAACTTCTTAATGCCCAGGTTCCAGAAGTGCAGAATTGCTGAGTAGTTTTTCCACTGTATTTGGATGTTTGATCTGTAATATTCAAAGGAGGCGGTTGTGTTTGGAAGCATTTTAATCAGACAAAGCCTGTGATATGGATCCATCCTGCAGGCAATCCTTGTTGTAGATGGTGCAGCCAGGAGGGTGCTGTGCTGCGCTGGGGCTGTGATGGATGCTGGCTCCTGAGGAGGAGCCAGGCTGCAGCATCTGCCTCAGGTGTGATGCTGGGAGGGCTGAGGCAATGGAGGGATGGCAGTGTCCTGTCTCCCACGGGTGAGTTAATCTGTTGCTGGAGCAGGAGCTGGAGGAGCTGCCTCAGGAGCCCGAGGCAGTGGGTGCGGGCGCTGCCCTTTCTCTCTGCCGCAGTTGTTACCATCCCATTTCAGCTGAGCACAGCGTGTGGCTCTGGGCTCTCCCAGAGTGTGACTCCTACAGGGCCATGGCATGGCCAGGCCAGGATGTAGCCTGGAGCAAAAGTTAAAACTGAAAGTGAAGAGCACACTTTCCTGTGTCCATTGTTCTGCCAGCTGGGAAATCTGCGATGGCTCACTGAAAACAACCCCTGCATGAGGCGGTTGTGTGGGAATGGCCAATGGCAGCCTGAGTGAGGCTGAAAACATGGGAACTTGTTCCAACACAATTCCCATTGTTCTCTCCCTGGTTGGCCTGCAGAGCATTGCTCGTGTTCCCAGCTCCAGCACCGTGGTGTGCACTCCATCTCGGACTGTGTGTCTGGAAGGGTGAAGGGAGATGAGGGAAGAGAGAGAGAAGGGTTTCATTTCCCTCAGGGAAAGCTTTGCTTTCAGGAGTTTAAGGGAAGCTGCTTTAAACCATATGTTGTGTGTTTTTAAATGTCCCAAACTGTCTCTGCAAACGCTTGTTCTTGAGTGTGAGGACTATTTCTGGACCTGTTGCCAAGGCAGTGCCAAGCTTCTGCTAGAGGCTTGCACCCATATTTCTTTTTTGATTTAGCTGTCTTTTGAATGTGGAAACTGTTCTTCTTGGCCTTTGTTCGTAAGTACATGGGACTTCTGAGAGAGGCAGTGCTGTCTCTTGTGCTCTGCCTGTTGGAGGGGGCTATTGGATAAACCCCATACCAAAGAGTTCTGCTGGACTCTCTGAGGAGACTCAAGGGTGGTTTTAGTCTGCTATTGCATCCCTGTAATATTTGGGCAGGAAATATCCATTATCCCTGTTCATGACCCGGCTAAAGGGCTGGAGTATCTGAGAGCCAGCAGGACACAAGGTGTGCTGCTTTCCCCTGAGCAGTGTGTGCTGAGATCTCACAGCAACCAGCTACAAGCGTTTGGACCACTGAAGAGTTATACTGAGGTTGTTTGGGGATCAAATGGTCAACATGGTCAGAATCCGGTGCTCTATCCCTCTGAAAATGTGGTGTTTTGCTTCCTTTCAGAGAAGCAGAAGCATTCAAGGAGCAAGGAAACGCGTACTATGCCAAGAAAGATTACAACGAAGCGTACAACTACTACACGAAAGCCATAGGTGAGAAGAGCTGATGGCCATATCAATCTTTGCTGAATACCACATCTAGAAATCAGAGCTGATTGCTGATTTCAAACACACCAGCAGGGTTTCTGACAGTACCTGCTGGATGGAAACTTCTTGCCTGCTTTGATTACCTTGGGAAATGTTGCCAGATCGATAATGCCAGTCAGGGCCAATGTTCTTAATGAGTGCCACAAGCTGTGTAGCTGCTGCATTACACTGACAGTGAGTCTTGCATCGTCCCCAGATACCTGTCCCAATAATGCCAGTTATTATGGGAACAGAGCTGCCACGCTCATGATGCTGGGGAGGTTCCGAGAAGCACTGGAGGATGCTCAGCAGTCGGTCAGGTTGGACGACAGCTTTGTGCGGGTACGTGGAGAACTTCGGGCTCTTCGTTCAGTACCTTGTCTGCACCTGTTGCAGCTCTTGCAACTCCCTTTTATCTGTTCCCAGGGCCATCTGCGGGAAGGGAAGTGCCACCTTTCCCTAGGGAATGCCATGGCTGCCAGTCGCTGCTTTCAACGAGTTTTAGAACTGGATCATAAGAATACCCAGGCACAGCAGGAGGTAAGAGGGTCTTCAGATTTAACTGGCCCCAGTAGATGCTGAGGAGGCTGAGCTGGTCTTTTCCCCAGCTCTCCAGAGGAAAAATGGAGAGTGGTGTAAGTTAACTGCCACTGTTTTGTCCGTTTCACAGGGTACATTTTCCTGGGCTACCAGTTTGGTCAATTAATTTCAAACTGATTTTAATGCTGATTTGGCTCTGACACTTCAGGGATTGACTTGGTGGCATTTCAGAGCAGAGGCTGTCCTGCAGCACTTGTGTGTTCTGTCTTTCAGCTGAAGAACGCCACGACCGTGCTTGAGTATGAAAAAATAGCCGAAGTGGATTTTGAGAAACGGGATTTCAGGAAGGTGAGATGAACTTGTTTGCTGTGGTCTTATGTAAGAACTGACCTGGCCTGTGCAGCAAGGTGTGTGGCTGATTTCCCTGTCAGGTGTCTGGGAGGTGCTGTGCCACATCTGTTGAAGCAAGGCTGGCTGGTGAACTGTGTCAGCTATGAAAGGGGCAGAGCTTGTGCTCCCTGAGCACCGACTGAATGACAAGTGAGGAGGTGACTGGCTCAGGCTGAGTGTCCTCTGTCACCATTTGCTTTGCAAGATGAGTGGAGCCGTGAATGAGCTGTTTGTGACAGATTTTGTCAGCAGCAGCATTTAATCATGCTTTGCTCCTAAAATGCATATCCAGGATTCTTCTTTCTCAGCTCTTTTAAAAAAAAAAACAAACAAAACAACAAAAACCCAGAGGCAGGCCATGTGCCAGTGAGGGTCACACAGGGAGCAATGCAGATCTGCATGGGGCACTCATCTTACTGCTTCCAAATCTTTCTTCCCAAGGGCTGTAAGAGGATGCAGCTGGTACTAACCTGATAGAACAAGAAACCACAGCATGAAATCTGAAAGGCACCAAACACTTCTCATGCAACTGTTTCTGTGCAGTGGATGCATGTAAGGCTCAGATTTGGCCCAGAAAGGAGATTGTCTGGCACACTGAGCTTGCTGTTCAGGTCACTGACTCTTAGGCTAAGCTCAAGATTTTGGAAGGGTAAATCCCATCATTGTATCCCTTGTTTCTGAGGAGCAAATGGGATGTGTAGTCAATCTGAATTTCATGTGTAGGAATTGCCATGCCTGTACTGGACGTCCTGTGTCTGTCCCTCACTTCCCTGGTCCCACTCCACTGGGGAGGCTCACATGAAACGTGATCTTTGTTTCTGGAGAGCTGCTCCTGCTCCTGCCTCTCCCAGGAGCCTTTGGCTCTGGAGCACAGTGCTTCCCACAGCAGGGCCCCGTGATGTCACGGGCTGGGGAGCAGATGAACCTTGGGGAACAATGCCCCGTTCTCGTGCAGATGTCCCCGCCGAGAGCAGGGATGGAAAAGACCCATTAGCTCACCCTGCCCATGGCTGGCAGGCCAGTGGAAGATCAGCCCCTATACTGTACTTTTTTGTGTTTTCTCCAGTCCAAACTGTCTCAATCTATTGAATTGCTGTCTCTTCCAAGTGTCTTTATACTGCAGGAAACAGGGGCAGGATTGTCCTCTTTGGCTCTTTCTTTAGGGCTTACAGTTTAGAAGAGTTAAAGGGGTGGACCTCCTACAGGTGTCCCTTGAGTCTTGTGTAGTGCTCTGTCACAGTAACACAGCAGGTGCCTCAGATCTTGGCACACAAAGCCCTTTAAAAGACAAAAAAACCTGCACATGAGGAAAATTTTCCAGTGAATGTGTCTCCAGCAGCCGCACTCACCTTCTTGGTCAAACACAAATCCCAGACGTGGTGTAGCTGTTCAGACTAGGCCGTTGGTCTTTGCTGTGCTCACGCCTGTGGCTTTTCCCACCCCAGGTTGTGTTTTGCATGGATCGTGCTCTGGAGTTTGCTCCCGCATGTCACCGGTTTAAAATCCTCAAGGCCGAGTGTTTGGCGCTGCTGGGCCGGTACCCCGAGGCTCAGTCTGTGGCCAGGTGAGTGTCCGAGGGCTAGGGGGTGTCCTGGCTGCTGCCTGTGCTCCACACCCGGGGTAAATGAGGGAATATGAAAAAGAAATAGTCCTTAATGCACACTGTGAGGAGGAATGTGTGAGTTTATCCCTGTTAATCTTCCCGGGAAGCTGCATCCAGACCCTGCTCCCAGCCAGCCGTCCTGCTCGAGCAGGTTCACGTCCTTTTGGCTCATCTGTACCGTGGACTTGATAAAATAACTGGATAGCTGAGCAGAGGAAGGTGCTTGTGGAGGTCAGAAGGAGGCGGGAACGGGGAACATTTCCTTCCTTGCTGTTGCTGCAGTGATATCCTGCGGATGGACTCGACGAACGCCGACGCGCTGTACGTGCGCGGGCTGTGCCTGTACTACGAGGACTGCATCGAGAAGGCCGTGCAGTTCTTCGTGCAGGCCCTCAGGATGGCCCCGGACCACGAGAAGGCCTGTCTTGCCTGCCGGGTAAGTGGTGGAGAAGGGACTGCAGAATTACCAGGATTTGGGTTTTTTAAAAGCAAACACCTGACTTGATTCGACTGGATCAATCCCTTCTCCCTCTCTCAGCATTATCATTCCCAGACCTCCAGGAGCAGGCGGTGTATCCAGCCCTTCCCAAAGACAACCCCATAAACCCAAGTTGCCAGAAGCTGTTTCTCAGGAGATTGTGATACTTTGAAGCTGCTTCCCCTTCACTCTTCTTTGTTCACAGATACATCATTTCTAAAGGAACTCCTGACTTTCATATCCAATATCCGCCCACAGCCTGACTTGCATTTAACACTGTTCCTTCATGTTGCTCCTTTCCTGGTGTAGTTCTTTAACTGACTTTTCTAATGTGTTCACATGTATAAGCCCTCAAAAAAGTGAGCTCTCAGTCCTTTTATTTTAATCCTTAAATTTACTGCACTGTCATGCTCTCATCTTAAAAATTAGGCAACCTTTTTGCTGTGGAGAATGCCTGGAACTGGCACTGGCTCTTCCTTAGTGCTTCTCTTGGGGGAAAGTCAAAGTGCTTCCAGCTTGTTTCAGCTGCTGGAGCAAGACTGTGGCTTGTGTCCTGCAGTAGTGTCTGAAACCAAATTAGAACTGTTATGTTTGAGGGCCCTTGTCCAGCAGAACGAGGTGCTTGGTCCCCTTGAACCCTGACCTTGTGTCCTGACTCAGGTGTGTTTCCTTTCAGAATGCCAAAGCACTAAAAGCGAAGAAGGAAGACGGGAATAAAGCATTCAAGAAAGGCAACTACAAACTAGCATATGAACTGTACACAGAGGCACTAGGAATAGACCCAAATAATATCAAAACAAATGCCAAACTCTACTGTAACAGGGGGACGGTTAATTCAAAGGTAAGGGACGGTCAGCTGGCAGGGGTCTGTTGTCATATCCCTCATCATGTCAGTGATAAACCACAAATCAGTTGTTCTGGGAAGCACAGGCTCCTCTGGCTGCTGGGCAGCTGCATCTCTCTGGGGCCATGGGCAGTGTGTCAGGGATTTGTGCTTGCACAACACTTGGGTCAGTTCCCGTCAGCCAGCAGTTGACTCCTGCAGAAACAAAACTCAAATACTTGCGCTGCACAGAGTGGGAGGGAGAGGAGGGACGTGCTGTAGCTTTATCTTAGTCAGCAAAAGGCATCCCTGTCCCTGTTTTTCCTTCCTGTGAATGAACAGCTTTATTTTCTTAATTCTTCTTGTAAGTCATGTCTTGGTTTGGTTTTTAATCTTAAAAAAAGACCTACTTTAAAGCCCCTGGACACTTCTTCCAGCTTTGCTGTTGAATTTTAGTCCTGCACTATCCAGAGAAGCAGTCAGTCATGTGTCAGTGCTCCCAGTTCCCATCCAGAAACATATCTTCTGGGCATGTTTCCTCCTCAGCTGTCCCTCTGTTGCTGCTCCCCAGACATCAGCACTCGGTCAAGAGAACACAGGCTGTTCCCGAAACCCGGGAAGTGGGATGAGCTGGAGACAACATAATGGATGTTTTACATGGCTGTTTGTGTCTGAAAACAAACAATTCTTTTTCTAAAAAAGATTTCTTTTAAATATTTTTAAGTTTATCTTGCTGCCTGGGAATTAGCTTGGATACAGAATCGGGATTGTTTTCAGGAAAACCCTTGTTTTTGAGTGCATTTCTTACACAGAAGCACCACGAAGCTCTGCCGTGTCACTGGCCGTGTCACTGGCCAAGCTTCTCGTTTTTTCCAAGGGAGCAAAAGCTCAGTGTTTTGGGGGAATTGAAAAAAAATTCCTAGACATAGGAACCAGTGAGATTTTCCCAGATTCTTCACACCTTTCCTTTGCCTGAAAGCATGATGCAGAATTTGTTCTCTGTCTGGGATTTGCTCACTTCTGTCTGCCGTTGTAGCTTAGGAAACTTGAAGAAGCAATCGACGACTGCACGAACGCGGTGAAACTGGACGACACGTACATCAAGGCATACCTGAGGAGGGCACAGTGGTGAGTGCACCTTGGCACGGGCACCTGAGCAGGTGTGTGGGCAGGAGTGTCCTCCCAGCAGCTCTGAGGGACGGGGTCACAAATCTGGAGTTTAACTGAATAGGAGTGCAGAAGGTTCTGCACTGAGGGGTCCTCAGTTTATTCCTTTCCCTACACTGCTGAGGAGATGAGGGAAGCTCCCACAAGTAGCAGGTGTCTGGGCTCCCTGGCAGTGGCCCTGTGTGGGCCCCTCTGATGACTCTGCTGCAGTCCAGGGCACTTCTCTTTCTTAATCAACATCCACCCAGACAGCTGTACTGAACCCTCTTTGATGTTCCTATGAAGGACACCTTGACCACCAGTGTTTCTTTCCACAGTTACATGGACACAGAACAATATGAAGATGCTGTAAGAGACTATGAGAAGGTTTATCAGACAGAGAAAACAAAAGGTGAGCACATGGGCACTCTGTGTGTGTTCACACTTTTCCCTTACCTGCCAATTTTTTTTGTTGTTGCTTTTTTCCCCACAATATGCTCTGATTTGCAGCCTTTTACCCCAGCAGAACAATATGGAGAAGCCCTTGGAAGCACTGGAAATGCCTGTCTCAGGTCTGGTTTCTCTCCCAGCATTGAATGCTGAGATGATAATTGAGCTTGTGGCTGAGACAGTGCACTGAGTTCAGAATGTCTGGGTTTGGTTCTCATTTTAACTGTCCCCTTGCTTTTTGAGTGGCCTGAAGTGGGTAGGACAAAGTAACCCCTCTCCTCTGGCCTTGTGCTCCTTTCCAGAACACAAACAGCTCCTAAAGAATGCACAGGTGGAACTGAAAAAGAGCAAACGGAAAGACTACTACAAAATCCTGGGGGTGGACAAAAATGCCTCTGAAGATGAGATCAAGAAGGCTTACAGGAAACGAGCACTAATGCACCATCCAGGTACCCACAGCAGTCCCTATGTGCCCTGTACAGCCATCACTGAGGCAGGAATGCATATGGGAGTGGGAATTTCTGGACAAATGGCAGCTCTGACCCCACAGATTTAGAGCATGTGCTGGGACGGGAGTTTGGGAATGTTTGTTTTCCATTTGCACTAGAAATTAATAGCTTCTTCCTGCTTGTTTGTGTATCCACAGATCGACACAGTGGGGCAAGTGCAGAAGTACAGAAAGAAGAGGAGAAGAAATTTAAGGAGGTTGGTGAAGCCTTTACAATCCTGTCAGATCCCAAGAAGAAGGCCCGCTACGACAGCGGGCAGGATCTGGAAGAGGATGGATTGAATATGGGAGGTCAGTGTTCCTTATGATACTCTGGCATGGCAGCCTTTAACAAGATCAGACCCTTAAGAGTCTGCCTTAGGCCCTAAAGCAAGCCTCCCATTGGGAATAATTCCATGAATTGATTCAGTTTGGTTGCTGAAAGCACTGGGATGGCAGAGCTGCACTGAGTGTTTCCAGTTGGGAAATGGCTGGGACACTGGTGGGTGTTGTCTTTGGCTGAGTTGGTGGGCAGTAGCTGCCATTAGGCAGAAATCTATCACAGGACATGTGAAGTAGTGTAACTGTGGATCCCTGAATGCTGCTTATCCAAACCCTTAGGCTGCCTCCTGACAGGTTCTCCCTCTGACAGCTGCTTTTACCTGTTTGCTGCTGCTGTGCCAGGGCTTGGAGCCAGCCCTGTGTCCCTGCTCACCCCCCTTTGAAACCCTCTCAGTGAACTGACAGTTCCTGAACTGTGGGAGTGTAACTGGCTGTTTCCCTGCAGCTCATGAATTCCTTCTTTTCCCTGTAGACTTTGATGCAAATAACATCTTCAAGGCCTTCTTCGGCGGGCCGGGAGGCTTCAGCTTCGAAGGTAGGTGAGGTGTGCTCCTGCCAGCCTTGGAGTCGTAAGTACATGGAATCCCTGACTGGGCAGCTGGGGCTCCCAGGGGATGTGCTGCTGGAGGAGAGCATGGAAAGTTCTGCCTGTACAGCCTCGGCTGGTGGCTGGTTCTGGTTGTTTTGGGTTCAAAAGCCACAGGGGTTGGGTGTTCTGTGTTTTTGTGTTGTGTGTGGGCGTGGCCATCCATGTGCTGCTTCGGATTGCACTGAGCTGTTTTGTCTTTGAGTTTGGAAAGTCCTGATATCTCCCGTTTTCTTTTTCAGCTTCTGGTCCTGGAAATTTCTTTTTCCAGTTTGGCTAAGAAGCAAACAAACACAAATAAAACCACACATACCTGATCTGCTTCTTTTAACCTCGAATACGGACAGCCCCAGACTCCTCCTCCATCACGTCTCGTTGTCCTTAGAGCAGTTTCATTTCTGGGTTGGAGCCTCTGTTTGTGTGTTGTGTGCGTGAAGAGGAAACCAGCTCGGGAGGGGAAGGCTTGTGAATTTTGTTTTACTGTTAACTTTATTAAAAAAAAAAAAAATAAAAATAAAGCTTTGAATCTTTTGGTCCCTCCATGCTGGCCCATGCTTTCAGCTGCTCCTGCCCCTCAGCACAGAGGATTTCCCGGCATTTTCCCGGAATCTCCATGTGTGAGAGGGTGAAGGAATCTCCTGGTTTATTTTGGTTGGCTCTGAAGCAGCATGTCCAGGGTTTCGAGTAACTTGTAAGTTATCCTAATTTTTTGGAAATATTGCCAACACTCAATCCAGTTTTATACAATCCTGTTTCACCTGCCAGCTGGATTTTTGGCTCTTTTTATTTCTTTTTTTTCCCATGGTTCTCCCAAGGTCCACTCGGGCATTAACTTCAGTGATAATGTGTGAGCTTACAATTCTGTATCAGAGAAATGCTGCTTTGAGTTTAAAGAGCAGCTTATGTGAGAATTCCCTGTGATGCAGCTGGAATTAAGGGCTTTGTGTTCCCAGGATTGTCCTGTTTAAGGGAATATTGAATTTGCTCTGGGCTGAATTCCTTCACTGTACTTTTTTTAATTAATCCACTTGAATATTTCATATTTGTGCTGAACTTGATTTTGTTGAGCTTGATGTGTGATTTCCTGTTACTGATCCATGATGTGGGTGAGTCTTTCATTGCCAAGTGAAGTTCAGGCAGGGATTGTGGGTGGTTTGAGATGTGCAGTGCCGAGCTCCTGGTGTGCAGCAGCTGGGCTGGTTGGTTAACCTGGCCAAGTGGTTTTCTCCTGGCAGTGATTTACTCATCCAAAGCAGCAAGGAAATGCAAAGCCCAGCTCTGAACTGACAGTCTCTACTCGCTTCTCTTGTGCAGTGTCAGGATGGGAGCTGGAGGGATGGATGAGCTTCTGGCCCGGAGCCATGTCCAGATGGGTTTGGTTTTCACTTAAAAGGTGGTGTTGCAGCAGATCTTACCTGGGAGAGGGCTCTGCTCCTGGAATTCTCCCCTGTTCTCTAGAGAGTGGAGAACCTTTTTGCGCAGGTGCTCTGAGTTCAGTCCTGTCTGTGGAGGGTTCATGCTCAGCATGGGGTGTAAGGGGAGCAAGAGGCAGCAGGGCCGTGGCTGGGGATCCTGGGCTGGTGCTCAGTGAGGGGCAGTGGGGCCGTGGCTGGGTCCTGGGCTGACCTGGCAGTGGGGGGCCATTGGAGGCCAGAGTTTGCTCAGAGAAGGGGTGTTGGTGCTCACAGGCCGGGCTGTGCGGAGAGAGAACCTGACACTGACTCTGTGTAACACCTGACTTACCTTCCTCCTGCAGGAACAAACACTGCAGTGAGTTCATTGCACGAGGTGATGGCTCTGGATGCCATGTCTTTGTCTTCCTCCCTCCCGAGGGCTGTGTGTGTCCTTCCAGCGGGACAGGGACCGGGATGGGGCTGCAAGGTCCCAGTGGTTCCAGCAGAGACAGTGCTGTTGTGGTCCTGCTGTGGTCTTTGGTCAGGATTCTTGACAATCTGCTTTCGTAGAGGGAAAATTTAAGGGCTTAAATTTTAGCACTGCAGAATAGAGTATTTTACAACTCACTTGAAACTCAGCTTTCCAAGTGAGCCAGTGCTGAGTAATACTTTCAAAACCCGACTCTACCATGTTTATTCCAAGGTCCTTCACACCAGTGTGAGGGATTGAACCCACCCAGGTGCACCAAGAGCAGTTGGGTCCTGGCACCTTTCAGGCTCCAAAACGGTGAATCCCTGGGGAACCGAAACCCTGGTCTATGCACATCGATCCTCCCCCAGCTCTCCTGGCACTGTAAGTCAGTTTACAGGGCTTCTTTAGTGGTGTTCCAGATCCATGATGTCTCGTTCTCTGTGTGTTGTTGTCACTGTACAGTCTGGGCTGTTCTCAGTCTCCCATTGCTGAGCACAGCCGTGTCCTGTGTCTGTCAGTGGGTTTGTTCTCATTTCCCCCTGCCCCAGGGAAGTGCAATCTGCTTCCTTCCTCCCTTCCTTCTCTCCAAGCTATGAGTGAGCCCATTCCTTTGAGCACAGGAGTGGGATGGCTCTGCTTCTGGGAGAGAAAACGTATACAGCAGCTATTTATAACCTGTACATGAATGCATGATTTAATGTAGTTAAATATTCATATGGTGAGTGCCAAGACTTTTTACGGAGCGTTATTATGTGAGTCAAAGTGAAGGCACAGAACCACGGAACGGTTTGGGCTGGAAGGGACCTTTAAAGGCCATCGAGTCCAACCCCCTGCCATAGGCAGGGGCACCCTCCACTAGGATGCCCTGAGCTCTGTCCCTGTTCCTCTCTGCACAGAGTGGGGCTGAGCAGGTTTTGGTGGCATCCAGCACCTCAGGGCAGCAGCAGCACAGGTGGCACTGTGACCTCCACCGTGTCCCAGCACAGCCTGGGGGCATGGGACTACTTCTTTCCAAAAAATGTGCTCAGATGAGTGTTGCTTGGAGCGTTGCCTCCACACACGGAGGTTATTATCCGTGGGTTGTGGTTGTGTGTAGCCATAGGAAACAGGAGTGCCACTGCTCCAGCTGCTCGCAGCACCCCTGCATGTCCTCTGGCTCCACGGGAGCCACTGGATGTAGGGATTTGCCACAGACACTGTGATTGTAGTCTTCAAGGGATGTTGTCCCTGAGCTGTTTCTAGAAGGACAAGGAGCTGATGGAGGTGCAGGAGGCAGGTGCTTCATGTGCTGCCCCTGAGGCACAGGCGTGGTGGGATGGACATGATCAGGTGTGGTCAGACACCTCCTGCTCTTTGGTGTCACTCCTGGCCAGCTCTGGCCTGGCAGCTCCTGCCCAGGGTCCCCCAGGGGGAATGGCTGGTGCAGTGAGAGCTCCTGCCAAATGGGAAAGACCTGGAGAGAGCAGAGCTGCCATGGCTGAGGGCAGACCAGGCTGGTGTGTCGGGGGATCTTTCACCAGTCGTGCTGGGAGTATTTGTTCTGAACAGCTCAAGAAGGAGCTGTCAGCTTCTCCAGGAAAGTTGTCAACTACAGGAAAAGTGTGTGGGGAGTGTGGCTGTGGGCAGATCTGGCCTGTGTGGGCTCTGCTGTGGGACTGCACTGTTTGCAGGGAGGATAGGAATTGTTTGGCTGTTAGACTTTCCCTTGGATGTGGTTTTGCCTGATCATGCTCATGGAATCATGGAGTAGTTTGGGTTGGAAAGCTGTGAAGACCATTCAGGGGGTTCTGGTCACCCTCTTTGACTGGCTCCTTGTTGCTTTGGCTGCACAGAAGGCACCAGATTTGTTGTTTGAACACTCCAGGAGTGTTCAGTGAGCGGGATCCCCAGTGCTGACAGCTCTTGTAAATACAGAAATGCAAGTTGGAAAACAGGAGAAAGAAAAAAATGTTCTGGGACAACAGTATTATCCATTATCCATGGAATAGTGGGTCCCACTCTGTATCTGCCGGGATACAGAGTGGAAGCTGCTGTGCTGTCGTGGTGTTTCTGGCACAGAGGCTGGTCCAGCTCTGGTGCCAGTCCCTGTCCAGCTGCGCCGGTCCCAGTTCCGCAGCCACCAGACAGGGTCGGGCCACGCGCTGCTTTGCCACTTCCAAATGACTTCCTCGGTTTCAGTAATAACTCTACATCTTCCCTTATCTCCAGTGGATGGTTTTCATCCTGTTTAAATTCGTGCCTTGTCCCTAGGGAACAGGACGCCCCTGTGCTGCACCCACCCCATCCCTGGAGCGGTGCCGGTCCCCAGGCAGCTGTGGCAGGGCTGTGACAGGGACAGGTGGCAGCAGCTGGAGGGGCCATTCCTGGGTGTCCCTGTGCCCCAGGCCCTGTGTGACTGTAGGAGCTGGCATGTAACTCTTTGGCCTTCCTGCCAGGCCCAGCTCTCCCGCTGCTGCTGTCAGGGATGGGGTTATCCCTTCTCAGAGCAGCGTTGGGCGTTTTCCCTTGCCCAGACCTGAGCTCAGAGGGACAGCTCTGGTCTGTTGCTGGGAGTGGGGAGCTGGGACACTGCGCCTGAGCTGGAGCATGGAGGATGGCCTGGGAGGGCAGGATCCGTGGAGAGCCTGGCTGCCATCCCAGCCTGTCCCACTGCCCCATCCCCATCCCTGCTGTCCTTAATGGCTCGTGTGGACAGAGTGTGGTGTGAGGTAGAGTCAGAGGGGCTGCGTGCGGAGCACCCCAAGCCCCTCAGTGCATGTGAGTCGTGGTGGTCACGACGTTACAGAATAGTCAGGACAAATCCAGGCGCCGATGCGAAGCCACTTGGAGAGGAGCTTGTCCCTGCGCTGCCGTATTTATCTGAATTGGAATTCGGAATGTTTACCTCAGTGTACATAGCTCAACCTTTCCCTGGGAGGAAAGGGGAATTGCATGGAGCAATCGCTGTCCCATCGCTTTGCCAAACTCCTCATCCTCTCCCAGCCAGGCTCCGTGTCGGTACTGACTGTCCTGTCCCTCTTGGACCTTTCTAGGATGTGAATGGTAAAAATGTGAATATTTGTTGTTTACTTCCTTAGCAGAACTCCTGATGCTGTGTTTGTATGGGGAATCAGCCTGAGCAGACCCATATGCAATCGGTTTTACTTTATTATAAACTGTATATGATGTACAAACTAATAAAAACTCAAACGACGACAGTGTCACTGTTGTTCTTGAACAGGCAGATGAAGGAGATGTTCCAGCCGTGCATTCCAGTGCTGGAGTGATCTGGATGCTGGGGGTGTGGGCTCAGTTGGCCCCTGGGCAGGTGCTGCCAAAGGGCGTTTTTGAGCTTTGTTGGAGCAAACCCTTGAGGTTCTGTCAGGAGAGGCCCTGGCTGAGCATTGGGCACTCAGCTGCCGCTGGTGTGGGAGCTGGAAGGATTTCTCCGTGGAGGGCAGGGAGGGTCACAGGTGATCTAGGTGGGTTTATAGCTCACTTTTTTTATGATATAATGGGAACTTATTATCATTCTTCATTTTGGAACAGCAGGAACTATTTGCTTTCCTAGCAGAGTGTTTGGTTCCAGACAAGCCCCAGAGCTCTCCCTGCTTTTGGCCTCAACGTTTGGAGGAGAAACACTCCTTACCCCGGCAGTGTTGGGCTCGGGCGAGCTGTGCCCAGTGACAGCCCCAGCCCAGCCCACGCCTCAAACACGGTCAGTATTTACAGTGTTAGTGTGGGTTAATGTCACTCTGCAGCTCCCCAGGCCCTGAGCCAGAGCCGGAGGCCGAGCTGGGACCTGACCTGGGACCATCAGTGGAGCTTCATATTAAATAGTGCCCAGGAGCCACCGCCCTGCTGGACCGGGGCCTGGTGGAGCACAAACACAGGTTTCAGTCAAACATTTAATGACAGAAGTGCTGGGTGTCAGTAACTTCCAGCCAGGGTTTAGGTTTGAGCAGACTTGAGTTATGCGGTTACGGTGCCTCCGCTTCCTACACTACGGGGTTACTCCAGCCTAACTCTTAACATTCAGGTGCATTAGAGGAAGGGAGTAAAATCTTGCATGAAGTGCAGTTCTGTACTTCAGACATGATTTTAGTTTCTATCAAATAAGATGGAAAAGATGTTAGTTCATCTCTTCCACTCCCTGCCAAGGCAGGATTGTTCCCTACAGGACAAGGACACGGGACAGTGCTTGGTCCAGCCCAGGTAGGGGGAAGTGGCCGGAACTGGCTGCCTGTCCTGGTGTTTCACTTGTTTCCCCCTAAGTCTGTGGTCGGTGTCTTTAAGACATCACCTGGCACTGTGCCCTCCTCCAGGAGGAGCTGGGCTGGAGCTGGGCAGCTGCTGGACCAGCCTGAGATTGGGGCTGCCGGGACCTGCTGCCCTCAGCAAGGTCTGTCCTTAGGGGCCAAACCCTTGGTAAGGGACCACCCCTGACAGGAGTGAGCCACGCGCTGGTTCTGACCCCGTAATCGGCTGCAGCCGATGTCAGTCCCTGGGTGTGGGAGGGGAGGGACATCCTGCAGTTCCCTTGGCTTCAGAGCAGCGACCAACGGGCTTTGGTCAGTGCCGACAGGTAAAGATCGAACGATTGTGGTTCAGAGGGAAGCGATAAAAGCCCAGAGTTGATCTTCCTCCAAGGAAGAAAACAAGCAGGACACCCTGGCTGGTGGTTCCCTCCAAAACTCTCCCGTTAAAATCCATGACAGTTTCAGTCAGGAGTTGCTTGTTTTCTTCCTTGCCCTGAGGCTGATAACTCCCCAGAGGCTTCACACTGGGGTGGGCAGAAGGGTTGACTTTAGTAAAGGTACAATTATTTCTCTTTACACTTTAAGGTTACAGGAGTTACTTGCCTTTTAAAAACAAACCGAGGAGCTGCCCTGCCCGTGCTCCTAGATGATGGTGCAGGAGCTAAAGGCAGATCCCCGTTTGTTGGTGCTCTGCGTTGGCACGAGTTTTCCCTTCCCGTAGTATCCCGAGAATATCGCCCTCACATCGATCTTTTTAGAGAGGTTGAGCATCCACATACCGTTATCAAAATACAGCAGTTTCCCTCCTCCAATTTCCCCCACTTGCTCCCCTTTGTTCCCCGCCTTTTCCAGCTTCACGAACTCCAGCAGGTCGAGCCCGGTCTGGACGGCCTCGACGCCGTTGGCGCAGCCGAGGGTGATGTGGGCCCGGCTGCCCCGCGGGAGGTTGTCCGTGGGCAGGATCTTGTCGGCGTCCCCGGGCCAGAGCAGCAGCTGCTGCTCGCTCAGCTCGATGCGAGCCCCGACAGTCTTTGTGGTGATGAACAGCGCCGAGATGGAGAGGGTGAAGCCTTTGCCGTAGGAAGCCTTGACGGCCTGGAGGAGAGGGAGACACCCGTGGAACAGTGTCAGTGCCTGTGGGTGGGGATTCACGGCGCTGTCACTGTCCCCTGGCTCAGGGGAAGGTGGCTGCTCACAGCAGCTCTTGCTGTGATGTAGTTAAAATATCGAGTGCAAGGAGAAGGTCAGGGCCTGACACTCCAGCTCTGTGGATTTGAAGCTGGGTACGTCTTTATCCTTCACAAATTCCAGTATTTAACTTGGGCTTATCTGCTCTGAAATAATCTGTCTGGGAGCATAAATACCTCAGTTCATCATCATTCAGCTCACACTGTCGGAGATGATGCTGGAGGGAGGGTGGGAGTATTTTGTTTGGAAATAGGAAACAGTCACCATCTCCACAATCCTGAGTTTTCTCCTGCACAGGCCACGTGGACGTAGTTCTGTCTCTACCTTTGGCCTCTGGCTCAGAGCAAAGCCCGTCCCCAGCCCACCCCAAGGCTCGTGGACCCCCTGCTGGGGAGGGAGGGACACTGGGGATGCAGAGGAGTTGGGACCCCAGCACTCACTTCCTGCTGCGCGTATTCCTCAGCTCCAGCTGCTTTCCCGAACTCGGTGTATTTCGTGGTGCAGTGCAGGACCCCAGGTGGCCTCTTCACGAAGTAGCTGGTGAGATCTATTTTTATTTTGGGATCATCGATAGCAGAAGCAACTGCAAATACAGGTAAAGAACATCACTGTCACAAAGTGATCCCCCCCGGTGTCACTCCACGAGCCCAAGTCCCATCTCAGGTCCCTTTCCCACCCTGTCCTTCACCTCATCTTTCTGGCTGCTGGGGAGCACTGGATGGGTAACTGAGCCCCTCCCTATCCCCAGGCTCACCACAGATGGAGCCAGAGAAAAGAAGCCTCTGCATGTCACTGTGGCTTGTCTTAACCCTGATGATGTGAGTCCCTTAAGGGAGGGGATTGTTCAGCCTTTCCTTTCCCATTTCTCTCTGACTCTTTGCCTTTGTCCCACCCAACCCTTCAGAACCAGGGGACACCCAGGACCCCACATCCCACTGCTGCCACCTGAGCCCAGTGCCCTGGGGGGCCAGAACTGAAAAGACTTCTTGGGAACAACCCTTCAATTTATTTTTACTTAAAAAGCAACTTTGGCAGCGATGGGGACCAGGTTAGTAGCTTTAAAAAGCTTTTCTTGTTGACACCTTTAACTAGAAATTGGCTTGAGGAGCTGATCAGACTTGTTAACATCAACAGGTAAAAACATGGTAAGGCCATGTCTATACATACAGTATTTACTCTCCTTTTTGAAGGCTTTGAGACTCCCGAGCTCATCCAAGAAGGCCTGGCCAGCCTTTCTCAGGATCTCCGAACTTCTTTTGCTCAAAAACCACCCAAAATACATGGGGAGGAATTCCTTCTCCAAGCTTGGCTTCATCTTCTTCAGCTCATCCACAGACAGTTTCCACTGATTCTTGTCCTTCAGCTGGGGACAATCCAAGCGCCAGGGGGTTTTGGGCTCGGCGAAGATGACTTTGTACCGGTACTTGTCAGCAATGTCAAAGAGCTGCTCCAGCCGTTCCCGCTCGTGGTGAGTGTCATCCAAAACAATGACGCTGATCTCCCGTTTGCAATAGTCAACTAGATCCTCGTCCACCTTGGAGTACTCTTCAGGAATGGAGCTTCTTATTACCGGTGTGATTTTATAGTGATCGACAGAGATGACCTTGCAGGCGTCTTTGTACCGATCGTGGATGGCCTGGGCCAGGGTGGACTTCCCGCTGCCAGGCAGGCCCCGGAGGATGAAGAAGGTTTTGGATTCCTTGAGTGTGGAGATGGTGTCTTCGTCGTCCAGGAATGGGAACTGCAAACTCTCGGGTCTCTCTTTCGCTGATTGAGTAGACATTTTTCTAAATATTTTAGGCAGGAAGGTGTGACTCTTCTTGGAGAAGCCTCTGTTCTGAAATGGAAGGAGAAAACACTTTGCAGGGCAGGAACCCCAGAGACCACGTGGCCCCACTGGGACCTTTATTGGGAGAGATGGGGTGCAGGGAGCACCTCCCCGCCGTCCTCACTTGGGTGCCCTGCTGGGCTGACACCCCCTCCCACAGCTGCCCTGGCTGGTCCCACGGCAGGGACCTGCGCCCTGTCCCACCCAAGGGCTGAAGGTGCAGCCCCACTCCCCTCCCTGGCCTCGGCAGCTGCGGTCCTGCCCCACCAGGAAGGGGAAGTTTTACCCATCACGTGGCAGCAGCGCGGGCAGAGCTCCTCCTGTGACAAATTTAGTCTGAACACTTGAACAAACCCCTGTGGCTGCCGGATGCCGAGGGCACGGCAAGACCTGGGGAAGCCCAAGGGGAACTGAAAGTCCCAGCAGGTGCTCAGAGCTGCCACACTCTCGTCCCTTCACCTGAATTGCACGCTCTGTCCCCAGGGAAGTGGCTGTTTCCTAGAGCAGCCCACGAGGATGATGCCGTCTCTCTCTCAGCTGCACTGGGGATCAGCACCCGAGCGCCGAGGAGGAGGGAATTAGGGCTCCTCTTGGAAAAAGAAACTTAGATTGCTTCCAGGAAAACCCAACCCCTCCCTGCAGCTGCCAGGTAGGGCAGAACTCGAAAGTGAAACCTCGAGTGCCGAAGGAAACGAAACACTTTTGTTTGGCAGCAGCGAGCGGGAAACACTGCTGGGAGCTGGCGCGGGCTCTCCCTCCCCTCCTGCCAGCAGCTCCTATAACTGGAATCCCAGATTAATTCCCAGCAGGGCCTGGGAAAACACAGCACTGCAAGGAAACGAGGGATTTCTCCAGCCGTGTGAGTTCACTATAGCATCAATGGGGCAGTCACTGTTTTTTGGGTCAATACATGAACTCTCCACCTCCCCAGCTACCTCAGGGCCAGCCCAGCCCGGGACCCGCTGGAGCCAAAGGCCATGGAAGTGATGCCCAAGGAGTGAGTTTTGCTTTTGATGCAAAAATCGAGAGGTTTTTCATAAAACATAACTGCTCTGCCTGAGGCAGAAAACTGCTTTTCCTCTTTGTGGATTGATGCTGTTGTTTAAAAACCCCCCACTTTTCAGGTGATGAATTTCCCCATCTCTTTATTCCAGAACGTGGAGGGGGGTTTGGTTCCAAATGCCTCAGGAGCAGGACCAGGACCCCACAGCTCCCACGGGCACTGCCTGCCCCGGGGTCAGCTGCAGGAAGGGGACCCCGAGTGCTCTGGGGCTTGTGTGGAAAGAAATGGGCCCGCCAGGGCAGCGGGGACCCCCAGGCTCCACAGAGACCCCCGGGCTCTCCAGGGACCCCCACTGCCTTCCCCGTGGACTCGAGGCTCCCAGGTCCCCACAGAGGAGGAAGCAGGTGAGTCACCTGGAGCTCTGTTCCTGCTCGCAGCGCAGGTGCCCCGCCTGCCCGGGGGTCGCAGGGCCGGAGCCGGTGCCGCGCTGTCCCCGCACCGCGCTGTCCCCGCACCGCGCTGTCCCCGCACCGCGCTGTCCCCGCACCGCGCTGTCCCGCGGGCGGGGGCCGGGGCCGCTGTTCTGCCGCGGCAGCTGCTCAGGGGACTGAGGCGCTTTTCAGCCCCGCGAACAAAGGAACAATCGCGGGCCCCCCCGGGCCATTGTTCGCCGCCGGCTCGGGGACAACGGGCGCCTTCACGGCCCGGGCCGGGTGGACAAAGGCCCCGCAGAGCGCGGGGTGCGGGGTCCCTCCGGACAATCCCCCATTGAGCCCGGCCCGGCCCCCCCCCGCCGCCCCCACAAAGCTCCCGCTTGTCTCCGGCTCCCCGCGGGACAGGGGCTCGCGTGGAAGGAGCGATCGCTCCGGGCCCGGGGCTGCCACTGCCCCGGCGGCCCCCAGGGTGTGCCGGGACCCCCAGAACGGAGCCACGGGCACCCTGGGGCCGTTCTCGGGGCCCGGCTGCCCCCGCGTCCCCCCACACCCAGCGCCCACGTGTCGGCGACGCCGCGGGCTCCTCCTCCCGCCGGGAATCGGAACCATTGCCCGGGTGGAGCGGCGGCCCCGGTCCCGGTCCCTGTCTCGGTGGCCCCGCTTACCATGGTGAGGGCAGCGGCTCCGGGGCGGCCGCCGGTGGGGAGCGGCGCGGCGTGGAAGCGGCTCTGGGGGGGGGCGCGGCCGCGGCCCCTTTCATAGCCCCGGGGCCCGCCCGCCCCGCGGGGCCGGGCCGAGCCCTCCCACGGGGGTCAGTCCCCGCCCGGGGCTCAGTCCCCGCCCCGCCCGCCCGGTAGGTCTGGCCGCGGAGGAGCCGGTCCCGGGGATGCTGCCGGGACAGCCCTAGGCCGGGAGAGGAGATACGGGGAGAGAGGAGGCTCTGAGAGCGGCGGTGGCTCAGCCCAGCTCCTTCCCTGCTCAGGACACACCACTCCACTGCTGGGTATGTCTCTTGTTCAACATTTATTATTTAGTCCTCCCGCCTCTGCTCTACTTTTCCCCGTTGCTCTCTTTTATTTCCTTTTCCGTTTCCTCATCACTGGCGTTTCCACGTGCTTCTGTATCACTCTCGGCTTCCTCTTTTGGCTTTTCCTCTTGATTTCCTGTGTCTTGTTCCCCTTCCTCCCTCTCTCTGTCCTTCTCCAACTTGTTTTTTGTGTTTCCTGTATCGTTCCCATTTTCTTCTTTTGGCCTTTCATCTTGATTTCCCATGTCTTGTTCCCCTTTCTCCTTCTCTTTGTCCTTCTTAAGCTTGTTGTTTTTTGTGTTTTTTCTATCATTCTTGGCTTCTTCTTTTGTCTTCTCATCTTGATTTCCCACACGTTGTTCCCCTTCCTCCCTCTCTCTGTCTTTCTCCAACTTGTTTTTTGTGTTTTTACGGCTGGAGTCACGATCTGGGGAGGAATAAGCAAACTTAAGCCAAGTCCCAGCACTCAGCAGTCAGGCTCAAGAAAGGTCCCTCGGCTCACTCACTCCCACCAGGAATCTCTTGCTCCCCGTTTGCTGGGACAGGAGGTGCTGGGAAGCAGCACTGAGAGAAGCAGCCCTGGGGGCTGCAGGCACAGCACCCTGCCAGGACCCCTCGCCAGGCCCAGGGAGGGCCGGTGTGTCGGTGACACCGGGCCCGGGGTGCAGGGGACACTCAGGGAGCGCTGCCGTCTGGACTTGCACCAAGATTTTAATTCACTGCTTGGAAGGAAATGGGTGCTGTGGGAATTCTAAGGTGCAGCTGCTGTGCTCCAGAAGAGGAAAATGGGGAGTTTTTCCATTTCTGGGTGCAGAGGTGGGAATGACAAGTACCTTTCTGTGAGGGAACTGTCGCTTCTTTGCCGCCTTTGCTCAGCTGCTTGATGTAGCTTTTGCTCACCTTATCCAAGGCCTGAAAGGGATGTGGCTCTTAATAAAAGCCCTGGAAATGCAGTTACATACCCAAGTTTTTCCTGTTTTCTTTTGCCCTCTGCTGTCATTAGCTGGTCCTTTCCTACCACAAAACTCTTCATTTCTCCAGCATTACTGCCTGGAGTATCCCAGCTGGGATAACAGCTGCTCATGGATGCTGCCCTGAGCTCCTCCTCCCTGCAGCAGCCCCCTTACCACAATGATGGTGTTTTGAGCAGCTTGGTCGGGCACGAGCTTCGCCTTCTCCAGGGCCTTTTCAAAGTTCAGGATCGCAGACCGGTAATCCTTTAATTTCACTGGAACAGACAAGGATATCAGCTGGTTTAACCCAGGATCAGGAGAACAACCAGAGGTAATCACACCAGTCTTGATCTGAGGGGTTGCTTTGGCTGTTAAATCCCAGAGAGGTTTTCAGAACGGCTTCTCCACCCTGAGAGCAAAACCTGTGCCCACCCCTTTACCTTGTGCCTGTGCCACCAGCACAGTGGCGTGGAGCTGCCACTCCACATCTCCCTCTTCATCCGCTGACTCCAGAGACTTCTCTCCGCAGTCTTGGGCTGTTTCAGCTTCACCCAGCTCGAGGTAACACCGGCCGATGTCATGGAACAGACAGGCCTTCTCCAGGCTGGATTTTGCCATTGGAATCCTCTTCTCCCAGCTTCAAGCAGAGTAAGACAGGCAGTTACCGACTGTCGCTGGATGCAGTTATGATTCAACCACTGATTTGATAACTGAGGGTTCAGGTATGAAAACTTCCCCATCCCCTGCTGCAGTGGGAACACACAGCTGCACAGCCATGGCCCGGGTCACTCCAGGCCCCCACTGCCCTTCCTGCTGGGCTGTACTCACGTGTTGATGGCCTGCTGGAACCTGCTGGTCCGGGCGTACACGCGGCCGATGTTGTCCAGGGCCCGGGACACGGAGTCGGGCAGAGCACTGTGACAGGGAGACAGAGGGATTGTGGCACTGGCATCGTCCTGCTCCTGACTCACTCTGAGTCCCTCTGGTGCTCCCCATGGCCTCGGGGAAGTGTTGGGGAGTAAAGGACCCAGGTCAGGCTGAAAGCCATGAAATTAAAGTCAGTTTTTGATTGACTGACCCCCATGGGACACAGGGGAAATGGTTTAGCTTTATCTTTGATTATTGTTATTTTTTGTGCAAATCTGGCATTCCTTGTAAAAGTCTTTCCATTTTTCTTTGTCCCAGTTTCCATCTGGGTCCCCGACATTCATGGATGATCTCTGTCTTCCAAAGGGAAGAGCCAAAAATGTGTCTTCAGTCTCCTGGCACCAGCCCTGCTCCCCGTGCTTGGACTGAGCTTTGCTCCATGCCACAGGCGGCTCCTGTAACAACGGAGCCTGTGGGCTTTAACTTTTTTCCTTAATTATCCTCATTCCCATCTTTGGAAGTGGCTTTGCCTACCCTTACCTTAGAGAAGGAAAAACCCATGAGTGGAGCAGCCAAATGAGACGGGAATCATGGAATAACCGACTGGTTTGGGTGGGAAGGGGCCCTAAGGCTCATCCAGTTCCAGCCCCCCCGCCACGCGGTCATTAACGGGAATCATTACCGAGTCATTAAGAGTCATTAACGGCGTTTCCAGCTGCAGCCGCCAGAGGGCGCGGCCCGCCCGTCACAGCGGCCTTCGGGTCCTTAAAGGAACTTTAAAAGGGTCCTAAAACCAGGTATCTCCTCCTGCCTCTCTCCTGCTAATTCCTGCCTTTATCTGGTGTACCCGGGGATTGGGATCACCAGGAGAAAGGCAGCCATTTCCTAAAACAATACTCATTTCCAAAGGGATTTTGGAAAATGAGAAACTACCCGTCAGTGACATTTTGAAATCCCGGTGCAGTATTGGAAAAAATAACCCCCAAACCACTTCAATTCAAGCCACTATTCCGTGTTCTCTCATGTGCTTTGCAAACTGTTACTAGACTACATTTTGCTCCACTGTGGTTCAGCTGGAAGAGCTGCAGGATGTGTCCAGTGTGGGCAGGTAAGTGCACCTCGGAGAGATATTTATTTCAAGCTGCTCTCATGGTCTGAATGAAAAGGGTTTTAAGACAAAATGGAGCAGAAAACTGGTGCAATTTCAAGGCTGAGCTTCCTGAGAAGGAGGTGCCTGCTTGAGGCTCAAGTGCTGAGACTGGGACTTGTGTTCTTTCACTTTGTTTCAGCAGAGGTTTCAATGTGCCCCATGCTCTAGGTCCTTAAAAATCTGCTTCAGGCTCCTTATTTTTGAAATAGTAAAGATAAAAAGTCACCAGAGAACCTGATACACAGGCAGAGCTGAATGTGTGGCCCTGTTAAACCTCCAGCTGAGAATAACACCATTACCTAATGCTAAAACACCTCCACGAGGTACTTTCCCCTTTCCCCACCCACTTGAACCTCCCAGCACTTACTTCTGCCTGGCACAATCCAGATCCCTCCTGTAGCTGCGCAGAGCTGCCTCCATCTGTCCCATCTCCACCTGTGCGTTCCCAATGCAGCTGTGGAGGGTCCCAACCAGTTCACTCTTGTTGGGAACTTCATTCTCTGGCCGCCCTTGTATCTTTTTCAGGAGACGCTCAGCTTTCCTGCAGCTTTCCTCAGCAGAGCCTCTGGCCAGCACTGGGGACAGGGAGCAGAGTTTGACACTGGGGTGTGGCACAGAGATGTTGAGATGTTGTGAATTCCCCGTCCCTGGGAGTGTTCCAGGCCAGGTTAGACGGGGCTTGGAGCAACCTGGGCTACTGGAAGGTGTCCCTGCTTATGGCAGGGGGTGGAGCTGGATGAGATTTATGGTCCCTTCCAACCCAAACCATGCTGGGATTCTGTGACACTGAGAAAGGGAGACCTAGTGCAGCGGTAACCCTCAGACAAAGGTTGGGAATGGTTAGAGCAGTGGGAGGCACTCAGCTTCCAGCCAGGAACCTACTCAGCTCAATATCCTCCATGTCCTTGGCGATGGCTCTGGCAACTTCAGCCGGTTTCCGTTTCCTGTCCCCGATCCCCCTGCGCTGCAGGAGCCGCCGCTCGTACAGCCGGGCATAGATCGGCTTCTGCTGCTGCCAGAAGTCCCGGCGCTGGTTCAGGTAGGAGATGCCATCCAAAACCAGGTCTTCGACTTTCCCCCCCTGCCTCATGT
The DNA here is from genome assembly GCF_001604755.1 of Lepidothrix coronata. Taxonomy (NCBI): domain Eukaryota; kingdom Metazoa; phylum Chordata; class Aves; order Passeriformes; family Pipridae; genus Lepidothrix; species Lepidothrix coronata. The sequence goes on along the minus strand of NW_016690409.1, from coordinate 517,037 downwards.
TGATCTGCATCAAGTCTGGAAATAAGATAAGGTAGAATCCAGGTGAGTATCAATGGACCTGAGCTGCAGTGAAGTGGGGAATCGCTTGGGAATGTTCTTCTGGTCTGACAGAGGCAGTCCTGGAAACTAAATTGTCCTGTGCTCCTCAGAGCTGAGGTAATGGGGGAGTTACCAGCATTTATAACAAACCCACAGAGGAGTCACAGCCCTGTGAGCAGCACTCGGCACTGAGCGCGAGTGTCAGCGGGTTTGTAGTTGTGACAGGAGTTCAGTCACTTGCAATGAAGCTGTTTTTCCTTCTCATTTCATCAGCTCTGAGTTGATTTATCGATGGGGAAGGAAATAAGCCCATAGTTATAAATGTTGGACCTGGCTCCAAACCTGCCCGTGTCCAGCACCACGTGCTACATGACCTCTGGTACGAGTCAGGAAGAGTCACGGGGACAAAAACGAAGAAGAGAAATAAAAAAAGGATAAGAGGAAAAGAAAAACAGAACCTGCTTGGAAGGAACATTTAGGTAAACACAACGGAGAAACACCTTCATCCTTGAGCAACTTCTCCAGGAAGGTCTTGTCATCATAAAGCTGTCCCAGAAGCTCTCGCTCTGTTTTTGGATTCTTCACACGCTGCTTCTTTTTTGTCCCTTTTTGATCCTTAGTTGGTATGTTTTGCAGTTTCTGGTTGTTTTTTCTGCTCTGCGGTGAGAAAAAAAGCAAAGGAAGTTGGGGGAGATCAGTGGGGAACACTGGAATGATCAGAAGTCTGTCATGCTCCATATAAGGCAGCTTATTTTTTAATTAAAAGGAAAAAGTCAGTGTCTCACCAGCTGCTTTGGTCATGAGCAAGTGAAATTCTGCAGCCAATCGTGCTCCCTCAGGACCAAGAGGGTGTTACAGGAAAAGCAAGAACTAATTCTGGCCTCTTGGAGGAACAAGACCCTACTGCCATGGAGCACCCCGAAGTGAAGCAATTGAGAAAGTGTCCATTATCAAAACTGTGACCTTAAACATCAGGTAAACCCAAAGTCAATATTGGAGCTCGTGGCACCCTGCTTGACCTCAGGGATGTTACTCATTAGCCTCGGATGGGCGACCAGTAACGCCCCCAGGAAGGGGCTGGGGAGGAATTCCACACTGGGGTTTGTTTCTCCTCATGGCTCTTCCCTGCCCTTCTGCATTCTCCTGTAGGTTCTGGATGGTTTGAGCCAGACCCGCATTAGAGGCAGGTGATAAACACTCACGATGGGTCAGTGTGTTTAAATGCTCAGGGAGCCCTTCAGCAGACCTGCTGTACAGGACCTGTGTCCCTGCAGGGACTGTCTCCCTTCCCGTGCCCATTTCAGGCAGTCTTAGCATTGCAACCACTCTAGAAGCTTCTCCAGCAAGAGCTCTGTGCTGTACCTCTGCCTGCCTGCTCACGAAGCCCAGCTCCTCCTTGTTCTCCAGCTTCACCGAGGCTGGATCTGCAGACACAGAGGAAACCCCTGTTAGTGCCCACAACAGCCATGCAGGCTCTTGTCAGTAAAATGCCCATAAATGTGCCAAGCCCAAAATGTTCACTTTGAACTGAAGCTGTTCTAATTCTTTCTCATGGAACAGGGGGTGTTGGTGTGTCCTGGGTGCAGGAAATGCAGCTCATCCACGAGCTCCTCTCGGGATTTTAATTCCTATTTTACACAGCACCGGGGGCTCTCACTGCAGCATTCCTACAGACAGGCTACATCCTGCACGGAAACTGGGGAAGGAGAAGGATGCAGGTTCTTCTGGGGAATCACAGCTGGAGTGTAAAATGGCAGAAAAGCTCTGAGCACAGGGAGCTCCTGCAATCCAGAGAATTATTCTAAAGGTTTGTGCACTGACATTAGGGCAAAACTCCTGTTGTGTTTTCATCTGCACCTGGGGAGGGGAGTGTTCAAGGGAAGGACAGAGCTTCCCAGGCCAGTGCAGGAGGATTCCCTTTGGCACAGCCATGGGGCCCAGACCAGCAGTGCAGGCACAGGCAGATCACAAGGGTAGCAGTTCCTGATCCTGCCGCATGAAGCACAGGCAGGGAAGCACTTTGGGAATGTGCCCTGTTAACGTGTGTGCATTTCCCAACTATTCAAACATCCAGCTCCATGCTGGTGTGTTTCCTTGCTTCCCTGCATCTTGGAGCTATTGACCAATGTATAAAATAGAGTTTTCTAGTTTTTTACTCTGCTCCCGTACCTGCAGCCCAGGGGCTCGAGGGAAGTTAGAGACCTTGCCTTGAGCCCAGGAAGATTCCAGCTGGGAGCTGTGGCAATACCTGATCATTGTGCTAAGCTCAGGAAGCAGCAGGAATGGAGGAAAACAAGCCAGATGTGAAAACTTTCCCTGTTTTTTTAAATAACGATTCCATACGAAAGCGCCGCAGGCTCTGGCGCCGCTGGCACGTGAGTTAATCCCTGGCACTGGGGGAGGGCTGAAGTTTGGAAATTTCGGGGGAGGGAGGCCTGGCCTATCTGGGGATCTGTGCAGGGTGTGAGCGGGGCGTGCCGGGCGCTGGGCAGGGATAGGCTCCAGGATGCAGGGATAGGCTCCGGGATGCACCGGAGCAGTTCCAACCCACCGGGCAGGTTTGGCAGCCCCGGGGTGGGGGGCGAGCACGGGGCTCCCTGCACGTGTCCTGTCGGGGGTGGCAGTCCCAGGTGAGGGGTGTGTGTGTGCCCCGGACTGGCCCAGACTGACTGTGCCTGCCAGCGTGGCTGAGAGAAAAAGTAAGGGACAAGGGACAAGTTCTCCGTTTGCTTTGAACCCCACGAGGTCCTTGGCCTCTCCTGTCTCTGCAGGACCCGCTGGTGATCTGAGCCAGAAGTGATGAAAGCACAACTCATTGCAAGAGTCAACAGTTTCACTGCTCTTGTGCAATGGAAATTGGAGGAGAGTCAGGATTTCGGGAGGCCAGTCTCAGGTAGCATGGCTCATTTCATTCCAAACTTTGAATACTGGGATAAAGATCTCAAAATGGATTTTGGAATTAAATGGATTCTGAAATTAGTGCTGGAGGTAGATCATAGAATCACAGAATCCCAGCATGGTTTGGGTTGGAAGGGAGCTTAAAGCTCATCCAGTCCCACCCCCTGCCATGGGCAGGGACACCTTCCACTAGCCCAGGTTGCTCCAAGCCCCGTCCAACCTGGCCTGGGACACTTCCAGGCATCCAGGGGCAGCCACAACTTCTCTGGGCAACCTGTGCCAGGGCCTCCCCACCCTCACAGGGAAAAATTTCTCCCCAGTACCCCAATTAACCCTGCCCTTTCTCAGCATGAAGCCATTCCCCCTTGTCCTGGCACTTCAGGCCCTTGTAAATAGTCTCTGTCCACCTTTCTTCTCAGCTCCCCTCACACACTGGGAGGCCACTGATGAGATGAGCTGCTCTGGTCTGTATTCCCTGGAACTTTTCCAGGGAATTTTAGTATCAGGAGTTACCTCCAGAACTGAAGGGATCAGACACTGTGTGTGAATGGGCACTGAGGGGGGAAAGGCCGAAAAAAAGAGCAGGGCTGGGCTCTTTGTGGTGCTTCCTGGTGCTTCTGGATTCACCTGCCACTGAGCACGTGGACCCAGGAGCAGCAGGACTGTGGTGTGGGGCCCTTGGGTCACTGGCAGAGCTGATCTGCCATCGGCTGTGCCCTGAACAGTGTCAGCCAGGCTTGTGGGGGCCAGGAAGTGGCACTTCTTACTGCCAATGCAGTTCATAATTGCCTCCTCTGCCTTGTTGATGCCCAGCTGGAACTTGTGCTGGTCCGGGCGGAGCCTCCGGCCTCGATGGTAAAACACCAGCGCGAACTCGAAGTCCCCCATGGTGTAGAGGGTCTCTGCCTTTTGGTAAAGCCCCTGAAATGACATTTGGGAAAAGAAATTATTAAAAAGAGGGAAAAAAGTTTCATGGATCTCAAGTAACTCCTGACAGGCAGAAGGGAGAACCCAGGGGTGTCACAACCTGAGTACAACAAACCCCAGTCCTGGAGCTGACTGAGCACCTCCACTGCTCCAAGAGCAGCAGAAACCTCAGGAGAGTTCGGAGTGAGCTGTTCCCTCCCAGCTCTGCCTCAGACCCTGCAGCATCTCACAGATCCAGGCCAGCCCTGGCCCCCCTGCTCTCACCACTTCCTCTGGTTACCTCAGTGAACGCTTTGTCTCTTTGGAGCGAGGCTTCAGCATCCTTCAAGGAGTTTTCTGTGTCCCCAAGTTTCAGGAAGCATTTGGAGCGGGTGATAAGGCACTGCTTGTCCCCTGCCCTCAGCTTCAGTGCCTGGAACCACAGACACGGACACGTCACCAGTGCTGGCTCAACACCACAAATACACAAGTGCAGGTATTTGGTGCCACCTGCACAGTCGCCACATGGATCTTGATGACACATGATGATAAAACCACAGGATTTTTATTGAAAAGAGCCTTCCCTTGCAGTTCACAGGTTCCCTGTGCTGCAGGGGCTGCCCTGCCTGGGTCACCCCCTGGTGCCGAGACCTCCTGGGGACACGTCCCTCCGAGCCACCTCCCCTCGCCTCGGGTGCCACGTTCCCTCCGCTGCCTCTTCCCCCTCCTGAACCGAGTCGCGGCCGCTCCCTCTCGAGGCCCGTCCCGCCCCGGGCCTCTCGGTGTCCCTGGGCTGCGCCCCCGCCGCGGCGCCCTCACATTGTTGAAGCAGCCCAGCGCCTTGTGGTGCTGCCCGCGCCGGCTTAGCGTTGTCCCCTCGGTGATGAGGCTGCCGAAGGTGACGATGGGCCCGGGGTCCGGGTCCGCCATGGCCGCGCCGCGCCGCCGTTGCCGGGCAACGGCCCCGCTTCCGGTGGAGGCCCCGCCCCCAGAGTGACGTCAGGCGCGCCCGGTCAGTGCCCACGTGGGTCCCGGTGCCCCGGGAGCGGCCCCGGTACCGACCCCGCACCCCGGCCCGGCCAGGCACGCCGGCCCTCGCTGCTGGGCAGGCGCGTCCGCAGGCCGTGCCCGGGGCTGCCGGCGGGTGCTCGCGGTGTCTCTGTCCCGTCCCGACCCGGTGCCCGTGCGGTTCTGTTCTTCCACCCGCGTTCCCGGCGTCCTGCGCGGCCCGGTGCAGCCGCGGTGCCGAACGCCGGGCAGAGGCAGTTCCTCTGCTCCGCCGGCTCACGGCCGGTGCCTCCTGCAGCGGCAGCACGAGGGGCAGCCGCCGACCCCCTGCCATCGGTTATTCGGGACCGTTTGGCGCTCGCGGGTGGCCCCGGTACCGGTTTCGCCGCTGCAGTGGCCAGTCCTGGCCAAATAAATGACTAACGGGAGATGCTGATGGTTCCCTCCCGTCCGTGCTTCAGTCCCGACTTTATTTTGGCGCTGGGTGAGACCCCGCGCCAAGATTCGTGTTGGAGACACTTTGTTCCTGCCAAGTGACTCACAGTGGGGGGGGGAGGTGTCTGTCCCGCTCGGGGCTGGTGACATTTAACGTCACCGTGAGACAGATCCGCGGTGCCGGGGCTGTGCTTACCCGGCCCCGGCCCCGGCAGCGGGGGCGGGAGGCGGGGTGGGGGTCACGCCAGGGTGGGGAGACACAGGCGGCCGAGCCCCGGAGTGGGAGGCGGGAGTGACACACCCCGTCCCCGGGGAGCCCGCGCAGGAAATTTCAGGCAGTTGAAGCGTTCGGGAGCAGTTTTCCAGGGATACTTTCCCCACTGGCAGCGCCGGGCGTGACACGCTGTGCCCAGCGGGGTGGGCGGGAGCATCGTGTCCGCGGGGCTGTCGCGGGGCTGTGCCCAGTCTGGTGACACCGTCACGGGGGCACAGCAGCCCCGACCGCCGGGGCAGAGACCGCGCCGGGTGCCCCCCTCAGCTCTGCTGATGAGCGCGTTAGTCACAGGCTGGAAATACCAGGGAAAAAGTGAATGTGGGATGGGTGTTTCTGGGAAGCAGCAGAGCCGTGACGGCCTCCGTGAGAGGCTGGTGAGGAAACGGCGCAACGAGGAGGCAGGACGGCCTTGCCACCAGCGTTCCCGGTGCCTCGGGAAGCTCCGTGAGCCTCCCGTTGGCCGCTTCCCCAGGGATCGCGCTCCAGCGGTGCCGCCCGCGCTGGGACCGGAGAACCGGCTCCGGCGGCGCCGCCACTCCCCCGCGGGCACCGCCCGCCCGCCCAGTTGCAGCACAGCCCGCGGGAGGCTCCTCGGCCCGTCCCGGCGCCGGGGAACAAGCCCCGCTCCCGGTGCCGGTGACATCATCTGGGCCCCCGGTGACGTTAGTGGTGGGGGGTCACGGCCGCGAGCGCCGCCGGGGGCGGGGCGGAGGGTGGGCGGGACTACAACTCCCACAAGGCCTTGCGGCCGCGCCCCACCCGCGGCAGCCAATGGGCGCGCGGCCGGCGCTCAGGCAACGTGCACGTGGCGACCGCGGCGGCCAATGGGCGGCGGCGCGTGCCGTGACCCGATGGGCCGAGGGGGCCGCGCTCGGCGAACAAAAGGCGGCGGCGGCGGCGGCGGCGGGAGCGCGGCCGGGCGGGAGCGGAGCGGGGCAACCCAGCCGAGCGGCGCCCGGGTGAGTGCGGGGGGATCGGGCCCCGCCGCTGCGGAGGGGGGTCCACTCGCCCCGGAGAGCGGCTGCGGCTCTGCCCGGCACATGGCGGGGCCTCGCGGGGCCGCTCCCTGGGGCGGCGGTGGAAGGGGCTGCGGGTCGGGAGCCGCCTTGGTTCCGGCCGGCCCCGGCCCCACCGGCTCGCTGGAGGGCGGGCGGGCCCCGGGAGCGCCGTGGTCTCGCTCAAGCGGCGGGTGTGCGGCCGCGAGCGGGGGCGGCCGGAGCGGAGCCCCGCGCTCCCGCCGGCACGGCCGCCCTGACCTTGCCGGGGTGTCCCCGGAGCGGTGCCGGTGGCCGGGGCGCGCTGGGGCGCGGGCGATGTGCGGGGGCACAGCACAGGCATCAGCGAGGGGCTGGGAAGTTGCCCTGGGCTGTGCCCGCGGCAGCTCCGCGCTCCGGCTTTGGGCGTCTGTTCCCTTCCCAGCCAGGTCCACGAGGGCCTTGGCCAAAGCACCTACACCCCCTGCCAGAAGGAAAATCCCTTCGTGGCCATCCTGGAGGAGCAGCCCCGTGTCGGGATCTCGCTGTTCCCGTACGAGCAGGAGGGTGCACAGCGCGTGTCGCTCCCTTCCCGGGACAGGTGGCTGTGTTCCAGCTCTTCTGTTTGCTACCTGCAAACACCTCCTGTTTGTCTTGCTGCTTTCGAAATTCTCATCCTGCTGTACAGACTCTCCCATTCCTCTGTTGAACTGTTTGTTTTCTGCAGCAGCCTCTAAAAGCTGAAGGCTGAGGTGCATCCTGAATATCCTGTTTGTAGGTGTCTGTACTTGTTCTTATCCCTAGTTGGGTTTGGAGCTCAGAGCATCAGCTCTGCTGCCCAGTGCTGTGATCCAAACCCTGTTGAGTTTCCTGCATGTGAGGCTCTGCAGCACTCTCCAGGTAGCAGGGCTTTTCCCACTGTTCCAGTGCTGCCTGAAGTGATTGCCAACAGCCACGGTTGGGAATTCTGCCAGGGAACCTGCCACTGCCTCCACTGTGCAAGCAACATGGGAAGGATTTAAGGAATGAACATGTTAAGGACCTTCCCAAGGCTGCAGAATAAGATGGCCTTTAACGACAGGGTCCCAAATTCCCTACTTGTAGCAGTCGGCACTCACCAGGTGTGTGGAGCCCGTCCACTGCTCTCCATTGGCCACACGTAACCCGGTCTCTGGTCCCTTCCCCTCCCTGGCTACCGCGTTGCTCTCAGGGGTTCCACATGTTCAGGGAGCCTCCCCCAGAGCTGGGCAAGCAGCACCTGCTTGCATCACCCCACACAGCATTTCCCAACTGCAGCTGTGGGACCATGACCCTGCACTGGCCCTCGCTGTGCTCTGCTGAAACATGGGCACTGCCAGGTGGGAGCTGATGTAACTCTTCGTGCTGCCGTGGGCTGAAAATACTGGCTGAGCTTGAACTGCGTTAATAAGTGACCCGGGATGGAGGGGGAAGGCTGCTTTGCCATATGAGTTTGTTGACATAATTCTTGGGAGAGCGGGTGAGAAATCTTCACTGGGGAGGGAGTCCTTTCCTCCTGGCAGAAGCACCGTTCAGGTGGGATTGGAGCATGGTACTGATCCAGATCTAAGAGAATTCCATGCCTGAGTGCCATGTTCTGTCTGAACACAGACTGGTGAAGTGGAGCTACACCTCTGCAACCAGAAAGGGTTTGCAGAAAAACCAACCCAATCACTGTCTTTAATGCCTTTTTCTCTCCCTGCAGAGCAGACTGTGTTGCGCTGAGTTAATGCTACATCGTTGATCTCTTGGGAGTCAGGGAGACTTTACCTGGATTCTGTGTCAGGAATGCCTCCCTGTTTCTCCATTTGTGTTTCCTTTGGATCTGCTGCAAGTTCCCTTCAGCTGGTATTGGGGCAGGTGTATCAGTTGTGTCACAGCAAACACAACGTCCAGCTCTAGGATCCTTGCCTGCCTCTTGCCATCCCACTGTTTTTCTCTGTCAGTACATTTGGGGAACATTTCCCAAATATAAATCCCTTAGCATATTTGACAGGTAATGTTTTGAGGGAATAAGTGCTGCTGAGCTCCCGAAAATGTGCTCTAATCCATGTCTCTTACTTGCTCTGGACTTTCCAGCAAAGGCTGGAATCCAGCACTTCTTGAATCGGTGGGTATGGATGATGAGAGGTCTCTGAGGTGTTGCAGGGAAGCTGTTTGTGTTGGAGCCTCAGTAAATGAACACAAATCTGTGGCACTTCCAGAAAGAACTTATTCTTGAAGCAGTGAAACCACTTGCATTTGTCAAACCAAGACAAGGTGTGTGACATCCACTGGAGAGAGCTCTGCTTCAAACACAGGAATGGCCCCGGTGACACGGGCTGGCCCCAGAGCTGATCCTGCTTTGAGCCTGAGGTTGTGCTGAGTATCCTCCTGAGTCCCCTCTAACCTCAACTATTCTGTGATCTGATGATCTGTCACATTTTAACTGAAAACTTCACGGCATATGCTGTGGGAAATGCTTTATGGTGGCAGTAGATCATCCTTTGCTCAGCAGATTTGGCCAGCAATCAGCTGTGCTTCCATCATAGACCCTTCAAGGGAAAGGCAAGGCGGTTTGTAACTGGCTCTGAAAGGCTGTGATAATGCAGGTACAGTGTCCAGGGAATCATCACAGGCAGCTGGAGAGGCAGCACAAGTTAGAAACTGAATTCCATCTGCCCCTATTCAAAACCTCGTGCAGCGGAGGTTGCACAGCAGGAGCAGATTGGAAAAGGCTTTTTGTGCTGCTGACATGAATCTGCCCTTGTGTGTGGTGGGTGCAAGGTCTGGGACCTGAAGTGGTGAGAAAATTGCAGGTCAGTCTTGGCTAATGAATGATGAACAGAGCAATGTCTGGGTGTGAAGTGGTGAAAGAGAACGTTGTTACCCTACAGCTTGTGTTTGAGACAGAGAGAAGGACTTTTCTTTCCTCTGTTTCTTCAGAGGTGCAGCCATTGCTCTCTCCAGCACTGGTTGGCCCTGCAGGTGCTAAGCATGACTGAAAACAAGATTATCCCTGGCAGATGAGAGTCTGAACCTGCCCCATTCCTGGGAAACTGCAGAGACTGTGTTCTGGTGACTTGAGTCCGTGCCCCTGCTTGGTGTTTGCAGAACAGATGCAGGAAGTTAATGGAGGTGCTCTGATCTGATCTCCCTGGTTGTCAAGGGACCTGCACGAGCACACACAGCTGGAAATTGCTGATGCCCTATGTATTTTTTTCCTGCTGATCTCTTAGCTTAACAGTTCAGCAGACTGAAGCAATTGTTTTGTGCTGTGTGTCCCAACAGAAAGGCGGGGTTGGAGCAGCGGAAAAATGGAGTGAGGGGCGTGATTAAAGACTTGCCAGTGTTTAGGAAATCTGAACCTCGGGCAGATAAGGTCAGAACAGCCTCATTCCTGCTGTTCTGTTGCCATGACATGAGGATGTTGTTATTTTTCATCTACTGCTATTGTAATAATCCTCTGGTTTCCTTTCTTTGCCCCGGTAGTGTTACTGCAAAAATGAGGTGATGACCAGGAATGGTTCTGAGAGGAGCAGCTCCACAGGGCCACTCTCCTGGGAGTGCCCCATGCATTGTGTCCCTCGGGTTTAAGAAATCCCATTTCTGTCACTTTTTCCCGCTGATGGTTTTTATAGGACTGTTCTTGATAAGACCTGAGGAGTATCCCGGGTCCAATTTCTTGCAATTGCAGGTGATTCGTTGACATAACTGGCCTCAGTTTGAGTGGTTTGATTTGTAAATGTGGACTGAAGTTCTGCAGTGCTGTTCAGGGGCTCTGTGACTATCCTGGAGAAATGGCAAAATACTTGAGGTTTTTCAAAGAAATATTTTTGCCACTTTCTTTTACCCATTTGCTGGTGCTGCAGTGAAATGTGATGCTGTTTCTCTGGGACTGGCCCTGAGCAGATTGTGGAGTTGATGGATTTTGAAGGGGTATGAATCAGGAGTATTCCAGCTTCCTCTCAGGCAGAACAAATGGCTGCAGGCACCATGGGAGCAGGGTTTGCTCTCAGAAATACCTCTGTTTTAAAGCAAAAATCCTAATGGAAAGTTTTCAGCACTCTGGTATGGGGGGGGGCTGCAGCTGTGAGGCAGGGCAGCGGTGTGGGGTCTGTGGGAACTGAGTGTGTCTGTGTGTGCCTGCAGGACAGGGCTGGGATGTTGGTTTGGGGTTTGGTGGTTGGTCTCCTCTGGCTGCTCACAAGAACTCCCCTCTCCTGGGGCCACGCTTTGGCACTGGGCTAATGAAACAACAGGGCTGTTTTCAGCAGGCAGTGTTAGGGGCAAGTGTTTCTTGCCCCAGAAACATCTCCCGACGCTGTTTTGAAACAGGATTAAATTGGAAGCTGTGCTGCAACTATTTAGGGTTTTACATCATAACCCCCTGAGAGCAGCCCTGCTGGTCTTTAAAGTCTTTTGCCCCTTCAGTAGCTTCGCCTTTGTGATTTTTAACCCTGGAGCTGCATTTGAAAAGATGTCAGCAGCAGATCTGACTGCTGGTCCTTAACTTAGTTATCAGCTTTCAGTAACAGCACTTAGTCCAATCTGGTTTGTTCTGGAGGCTCAGGGAATGCAGCCTCCCTCCTACTAATGTTGGGATGGACCAAACCTCCTCCTTCCTGCTCTAGGGAAAAGTTCTTTATTTCTAATGATGGCTAATTATTCCCTGGGTGAGTAACCCAGCTGATTACTAATGATTGTTTCCCAGAGGGCAGCACAAGAAATAACTGGAATTTTTAAACTGTTTGCCTCTGTGGGTCTCTGTTTTGTGAGGACAGGTAGTGGGTCTTACTGAGCCATTCCAGTACTTCACTGCCCAGGTGCTCAGATGGAATCTGAGCTCCTCCTTTCTGTGTTGGTGCCTTTCTGCTTTGCAGCTCTCCCAGAATCTATCCCAAGTGTGCTTTTGTTTCCTTCCACATTGGCTGTGCTTGGGGAACAGGAACATGACCCCAGTCACTCAGAATGCAGCAGGAGCCACTGCTCAAGCCTCCCTGTCAGCAGTCTGACCCCTCAGACATACCAAACCCACTGGCTGATCACAGGACTCAGTTCTGATGTGTGACAGATGCAGACAGGGTCACTGGAATGAAATATTCTTTTAAAAAAATGTTTAGGGCAGCTAAAAAGAAATGCATCTTTGACACCTATGACTTTGTTGCTGCCTATTGGAAACAAAAGTTACAGCCTTGAGGTCAGAAGTCATTTCCTTACATCAGTTTGAAAGACACTTGAAAAGAGAATAAAACCATCCCCCATCCTAATTCCATGGAATTAGGAATTTTTTCTTAAACCCAAACAAACAAAAAAAAAAACCCCAACCTGTCTAACCTTAATCTTTTGTTGTCTTGAGCATCTTATTCTGTCGGGTGTGAAGCTCCTTCCAAGACATCTGGTTCGGAAACAAGAAAAAACAATGATGTAAACGTGTTCTGGTTTTGGTAATCCTGGCAGCGTTTTCCTTTCCCTTTAGGAAAGGGATGGGGGTTGCTGATGTGCCTGCAGTCAGGCTCACACTGGGAACGTGGGAAGCTGTAGGGAAGTGGGTGGGAGGGAGGGGTTCCCTCCCTGGAACAGCACCAGAAGTGATAGATGTGTTACACAGACCCCCCCCAGGAGCAAACCTGGGTTGCTGTGAGATTTGAGAGCAGCTGCCAGAACTGGGCACCCCCTGGATGCTCCAAGCAGAGGGTTTGGGAAAGGCTCTCGTGGCTGGGACAGGCTCCTGGGATTCTGCCTTTCCCTGCAGGCAAGGCTGGACCAAAACAGTGTTCAGGGCAGGGGAATGGGGTGGAAATTTTAAGCAACATGAATAGTTCTTGCTTGTCAGGTGAGTTTTTTGATGTTATGTTTAATGTGGAGACAGAGCCCAGCTCTGGGTTTGTGTTGAGCTGGGTGATGGGGAGTTCTCAGCCACAACAGGGCTCTGTTCCTGATGGATTTTTGTGTTTTTTCTCCATCCAGACTAGATAGCCATGTCAGCCAAAGCCATCTCCGAGCAGACGGGGAAGGAGTTCTTGTACAAGTACATCTGCACGTCCTCTGCCATCCAGAACCGCTTCAAGTATGCCCGGGTCACCCCGGCCACGGACTGGGCACGGCTCACCCAGGACCACCCCTGGCTCCTGAGCGAGGTAAGGACAGCAGGAGCTGCCTTCCTGGAGTGCCTGAGCCCTGCTCCGGATCCTTCCCCAAGGACCATTCACTGCTGCTGCTCTGCCACGGTCACTCCCAACCCTGGTGAAGAAACAAGCCTTGCTTCAAGGCTCAGTGTCACCTCGTGGGGGGCTGATTATGCAATTCCTTGAAGGACTGAAACACAGGAGCAGAGAGAGCTGCGAACAAGCTGCTCATAACTGCACAGGAGGTAGAGGAGGCTGATTCAGGCAGAGATGTCAGTCCCTGTTCTCAAACCCTTGCTGTCTGATATTAGGGAGTGCTCTCTCCATGGCTGGCTTTATCCAGTGTCCAGTTAGGACACTGCTTAGTTTTCCTGTATCCAGGCAAAATGTCAAGGAAAACTTTTTTTTTTCCTTCTTTTTCAATGCAAGATCTTTTATATCTCTGTGTGTCATAGCCACGCACTTTCTGTAGAGTAAATATATCCAGAGCTCTTTTTATTAGCTGCCCAAGCTGGCTTCTTCCCAGTGGTTAATTATATTAAGTCGTTGGCTGGAGAATATGAATGTCTCACAGTCCTTGACTGACTGACTGATAGAAGCCCTGCACTAATTAAATGTTCTATGCTCAAGTGCCTGAGTGAACTGCAGGAAGAGATCAGCACTGCTTCTAAAAGCCTCGCAGGAAGCCAGAAGGGAGCAAGGATGCTCTGGAACCTTAAGGCAGGTTCTGTAAGGCTAGAAAGGGCTGCAGGGTCCAGCAGCAAGACCATGCTCAGTGTCCTGTACCTCAGCACAGTGTGTTCTGACTCTACTCCTGCTGCTGAAGTTCCAGGACACATCAGCAGTACAGGAGAATGGCACCCACTTCTCCTTTGTTTTTAATCAGATATTTGCAAGCTAGAGATAAGTGTGTAACCCAGGAGCAGCCTTCCATGGGTATCTTACAGAAAGCTGCTGTCAGTTGACTAAAATATGCATGACCCCTGGCCCTGGCCAGTCTCATAAGCAGTGTGTAGTGACAGCAGGAGTTGTTGGTTTTGGGTTTTTTTTGTGAGCAACTGTGCCTGCCATGACACACACATTTTTTTTCATCAAAAAAGCCAGAACAAACTGTCACCTCAGTCTCTGATGTCTGCTCACGGCTGAGTAGAAACAAAGCAGCTTTTCTTGAAGTATACTGTAAATAAACCTTGCAGGCATGTTGTACGAGGAGCTGGATTTGCCAAGATTAAAGACATTCTGCAAAGATCTGTGCTGTACAGAGCTAGTTTAGATTTTTGCTTTACTATCTGCAGAGAACTGCTTGACCAAAGTCACTTTCTAATGCTTCTTCCTTTGAATCTCTTGCCCAACCTTGTAGCGTTTAGTGGTGAAGCCAGATCAGCTCATCAAGAGACGTGGGAAGCTTGGACTGGTTGGGATTAACCTCACTCTGGATCAGGTGAAGGCTTGGCTCAAGCAGCGCCTGGGCCAGGAAACCACGGTGAGTGTCACCTCAGCAGCAAGGACAAGGCTGCTTTTTCCTGTTTCTCCTGGCCCTGCTGGCGTGGGGGTGTTTCTCTTGCTTCTGGAGGTTTCAAACACGTGTGATGGTGGCGGAAAAAGCAAGTGAGAAACTGTCCCACGTGTGAACTTGCTGCTGGTAAATGAGCCCTGAGAACTGACCCACCGTGACAGGGCACAGAGCCCAGTGCTCCCTGTGACTCTGCTGTCTGTGCAGGGCCGGTGGGAACTCAGCAGGAATTAGCACCACTTCGAAATTCCCTTCCCCTGGGAGTCAGCTGCTGGTAGCTGGATGCTGTGTTGAGCTGGCTCTGCTGCTTCCCAGTAGCACCCAAGACAGTGTAAAAGCTGTCATAAAAGCATCCCCTACTGCATCCAGCTCGTGTGTTTTGGCTGATGACTGAGTGTTACTTCAGGTCCTTATTTTAACTCAGTGCTGCCCTAATATATTTATTTTCCTGGGAATGGCACTGCAATGCTAATGATAACAAAGTGCCCGCCATCCCTGCTGCCGTGTGTCGGGAGCTGATGGAGTTCTGCTGCCTCAAGGAATTGGTGCCTTTGGCCCTGCTGGGATTGATTTGCTGCTGGCTCCAGCTCTGAGCCGGTGCAGCTCCCTGGAGAATTGGGAAACAGCAGGAACTGCATCTTGTGTGCTGCCCATTGGGAAAATGATGGATGTGGAAATCACTCCTTTAGCACAATACAACAACCACATCTAAAGCAAGGACTGGGCCACAGGCTTGGGACTACTGGTGTCCTTGGGAACAGGGAGTATCCCCCATGTGTGGGAGTGTCCCTTGAGCCAGGCTAGGGTTTGAATAGCAGGAAAGTGCCTACACAGGGCAGTTCCCAGACCTTGCTCTAGTTGTGTCCCTGTAGGAAGGGGATAAAGGGTTGTCGTGCTCTTCCATGCTCCCTGACACCACTTCAGGGCGAGGACTGCTCTGAGGCCTCTGCTCCTGCTACTCAGGAATTCACTCACTTCTGATTTTTTCCAATGCTCCAAGAGCAGCTCAAGTAGTCACCCTGTGCTGAGCAGGGCTCTATGATGGTGCTGTCTCTGGAACAGGAGGCGAGAGCAGCTGTCCCAGTGTAATTGTGATACCCCTCTGTCCTATGAGGAATGGGGAAGGTGACTGACTCCTGTAACCAGATATCCTTGGTGACAGTGCTGGATGTTGTGCTGGAGAGGGAGGAGTGGTTCTCCAGGAGGCCTGGTGGAGAGGTGCTTGAAAGAGTGATCTTAGAGCAGTGCTGATTAATTCTCAAAGCTTGCCTTGTGCTGTCACAAATGTGGAGACTGGACAAGTGGTTATGGGTGTTTGTCTTGTTTTCTGCCCCCAGATTGCTAATGCGAAGGGAATCCTAAAGAATTTTCTGATCGAACCCTTCGTCCCTCACAAACAGGTTAGTACCCCAAATAAAGCATTAAAAAGGGCTTTTAAATCTCTTTGGACTTGCACACTTAGCTGGATTGGTACAGTGGAGAAGGCAGAAGTTTGGGGGTGTGCTGTTGAGCTCACAGGGTCAGTGCACAGCCTGCACAACCCAAGGCAGTGTCGGGGCCACTCCAGCACTGCTGCTCCTGGGGAAGCTCGATGGTGGGCTTGGGTGCCCCATCCCTGGCACTGGCACAAGAGCCTCTCCAGGGTCTTCTCTGGGTGTCAGTGGCTAACTTTTGTGCCTGCTCTGTGGTGCAGGAGGAAGAGTTCTACGTGTGCATATATGCTGCCCGTGAGGGAGACTATGTGCTCTTCCACCACGAAGGGGGTGTGGATGTGGGAGATGTGGATGCCAAAGCTCAGAAGCTGCTCGTGGCAGTGGATGAGAAGCTCAGTGAATCAGATGTGAAGAAGCAGCTCCTGCAGCATGCACCAGCAGACAAGAAGGAGTAAGTACAGCTGCCAGCTCTGGGCAGGACCAGCCACGCAGCAGCTGCTCTCCTTTATCCCAGTGTCACATCCCTCAGTTCTGCTCACCTCGAACTTCACACTCCTGCCCTTCTTGCTGCTCTCCAGAATATGCCATGTATCCTGAATCCAAGTTCTCTGACCTTATCTGAGCCGCCTGTGAAACCCAAAATTAGGTTTAGTGCTGAGCCTTCACTTGGCAGCAGCACTTCTCAGCCTGCTCAGGTCTCGACCTCTGAGACTGGAGACATGTACTGAATTCTGATCCTTTGTGCCAGCTTAGAAGTTTCTTTTGTTTAGTGGAAATAGTGATAAGATGTGGATCTGACTGCTAAGTCAGAACTGCCCTGTCCCTTGCTCTGGCCCAGTCTCCAAAGTTATTCCTGCAGCGTCTCTGTAGATCTCAAGGCTTCTGCATCTCCCTCAATTAGCTGCCCATACCTCATTATCTTAATGTGAGTCATGATTTTTCCGAACACAACGTAATCCCTGCTGGCATCGTGCAGCACTGAAGGGCTGAAGGAGCCTGTCACTCCATCAGTTCACTGCAGCCTCCTCCCCATCACAGATGAGGAAGCTCAGATCTGACAAAGATGGGTATCAGCAGGAAGACAACCAAGTGCGTCTGTCTCCTGGGGAGATAAATCAGACTGCACAGCTCTGACAGTTGTGAGCAACTGTGTCCTCCCAGAGTTTGGTGGAGGGTAATTAGGATGAGTCATCAAGGTCTTCCTTCCCTTGAGTCATCACCCAGGCTCCTTCCAGAGAAGATGAATGAGAATGAAAGAAATTGATGCTGAGTAAATTTGCCACAAATACCAATGAACAGAGCAGGCTGTGCTTAGGTTTGGCTGCTTTCATTAACTTGTGTCACTTTTTTTTTTTTTTTTTTTTTAACAGCATCTTGGCCAGCTTCATCTGTGGCCTGTTCAACCTTTATGAAGATCTGTATTTCACATACCTCGAGATCAATCCATTAGGTAATGGATGTTTTTGGGAACAGAACTTCCTGTTCTGAACTGCTGGAATGTGTTCTTGATCCTTCTCTGGGTTCTGTAGTTCACAACAGCACCAGGTGCCATGTGCAGAAGCACAGAGGTGGCTGTGATGTGTCTTGGAGCTGCTTGTTGAGTGACTTAAAATGAGTGAATGAAAAATTCCATTGAAAGGGATCTTAGGGCAGAACTGAAGAATGTAAAAGTTGCTCTGTTAGAACAAAACATCCCCTGAGGCAGAGCCTGGGCCATGGCCACAGGCACTGGTTAATTCCTCAGGGAACCTGCTGGGGCTGGTAAATGCTGCTCAGTGCTGGGGGGAGCAGCAGTGACCCGGCTTAAGGAATGATCTCTGTGGTATCAGATGTTGAAGTAAACCCGTTACATGTCCTTGTACAAACCACCAGAGTTAATTGTGATGTTTTTCACTGCAGTAGTGACTAAAGATGGTGTTTACATCCTTGATCTGGCTGCGAAGATTGACGCGACGGCTGACTACATCTGCAAAGTGAAGTGGGGGGATGTGGAGTTCCCCCCTCCCTTTGGCAGGGAAGCTTATCCCGAGGCAAGTGACAGCCCAGATTCCTTCCCTGGGGCCTGCAAGATGAATTCCTCAATGCTTATATCCCCAGCTTCCAGTGGTTTTGCTGTGTTTCCAACACTTTGGCAGTGCTGCCCATGCCAACCTGTGTACAGGTAGCTGTAGTCCTGGGACTGCTCGTAATCACACTCTGAACTGCAGTCACTTCCCAGCTCTCCTTGGATGTTCTTTCAGTTCTTTAATTCAGAACTGACTTCTTTAAATGGAGACTGATACTTAACTTCCCTCAGCTGTGTGCCAGAGCTCTGTACCTGTACAGAGCTTGCTTCTGTGGTTCCCGCCCGTGTTGCTCCCCTCAGCATCACTTTTTTGTGAAGCAGTGGTTACTGGCAGCCTCGTGGGAGCTGTTGTTCCCTCAGTGTGTCAGTGGCAGTTCTGAGAGCAGAGCAGCAGCTGTGTGCAAATGCTGCATCCGAGTGTGAATTCAGAGAAAATAATTACCATCTCTCAGGCTTTCAAGTCAGAAGTTAAGATGTTAATGCACCTGTTTTCCCAAGAAGTGAGGACAAGATGAGACCTGCAGGCAGCCCTTTGTAAAGCCAGCAATGTCTGCTTCCTCTCCAAATTCCCTGGGTCTGTGCTGCTGGATGCACAAGCACTGCTCCAGAAAGCTCCTAGCAGCTTCAGAAGCTATTGGAAATAGAGCTTTCTCCTTAGTTATTCTGTTACTTATTTCAGGTGACTGCTCTGCTCTCTCCAAAAGGATTTCTGTCCTGATTTTTTCATTTCAATACTTATAATCATGCTTCAGTTGGAAGGTTTTTGTACTGTGGCCAGGAAATCCATTTAGCTGTTCCTCTCCATGCAGCTCGCTGGATGCCAACACTCAACTCAATTTGCTCTTAAAAGGATTAGTTCAGGTTTTGTCTCTGAATCATCCCTCTGTGAGTGCCTGGGAAGGTTGTTATGGCACGGTCTTTGCTGGGAATGTTAATGAACTCCGATGAAGTGCTGCTCAGCAGCCTGGCACGCTGGGCTCCAGGGGCCCCATGGTGAGCCAAATGGCAGCTCTCAGTGATTACATTCCTGGCTGCAGCACAGCCAGAGTGGTCACCATGGGTGTGATGATTTTTAGATTTTGTCTGGCCTCAGTCTCAGACAAGGTCAGAACAGACTCTTCAGTTCTGTTCAGATTTTGTGACTGGATGGAGAGATGGCACTGGGCCTCTGTCCCTTACAAACACGGTGTCTGTAGCTCTGCTGTCCCTCAGCTGTAGCTGACACCTAGCACTGCCCCTCGGGATGGAAAAGGCAGATGCAGAAGGAAGTTGAGGTTGTGCTGCTCTCCCTGCAGGAAGCCTACATTGCTGACCTGGATGCCAAGAGTGGGGCCAGCCTGAAGCTTACGATCCTGAACCCCAAAGGCAGGATCTGGACCATGGTGGCTGGTGGTGGTGCCTCGGTGGTGTACAGGTAACAGGAACAAGGTTTCCAGAGAAAGGGGTGGATTTACAGTGCTGGAAGAACATAATTCTGCAGCCTGTGGCAAGCAGACTGTTCTAAAGCTGTTTTTCTCATACTGATGTTCGGAATCCCTTTAGAATGAAGGTGCTGTGCAGATTTCTCACCAAGCTGGAACATAGAGTTCCCCAGGCAATTTAATTCTGGGAGGTTGAGATACATTTTCTTTTTGACTTGGAGAGAATTGAGCTGACTGGAGGGTGTTGAGGTCAATATTATTGCTGTAGTGGTCACTGAGTTCCCATCATATCTAGGGAGTATGACAAGGCTATGACTGGCACCAAGGGGAGAGCAGCTTTGTTTTCAGCAGACAGCACAGTCCCTCTGTTCTGAGTGCTGCTTTCCCAGGGCTTTGGAATGCTTTAAGTCCTTTATAGTGACTCAAGTTATAACTAACCTCTTAAATAACTTTTATAGTGACACCATTTGTGACCTGGGGGGTGTGAATGAACTGGCAAACTACGGGGAGTACTCGGGAGCCCCCAGTGAGCAGCAGACCTACGACTATGCCAAGACCATCCTCTCCCTCATGACCCGAGAGAAGCACCCAGAAGGTGAGGGAGATGCTGCAATTCCAAAGCTATGAAGCTGCAGGAAGTTCGTATGAAGTTCAGGAAAAACCTGAACAAATGGGGGCTGTTACTCTGCTTAGCCCTCCCTGGCAGAGCTCTCAATGTACTGCTGCCTTCAGAGGGAAGCAGGAATGGATTTTTGTCAGCTCTTCCTTCAGAGGCAGGACTTGTGGTTTTCTGTGGAGCCTGAGAGATTCTTATCAAACATTCTTGCTTGTTACAAAGCTCTTATCTTCCGGGCTCTACTAAACACAACTGTGAACAACTGGCTAGTCTGCACTGCAGCTTTGTTTCACTTTGTCCTAAATTGCTTCATGATCTTGGAGTATGCTGCTCTTAAAACAGTTCTATTTACACATGTTTTTCTTCCCTCAGGGAAGATCCTGATCATTGGAGGCAGCATTGCAAACTTCACCAATGTAGCAGCCACCTTTAAAGTAAGTGACCAGTCAGAAGCACCAGCAAACACCCACTTGTCAGCCCCAGGCCTTTCTTCCCAGTTCCCTGTTGGGCTGAGGCTGATAGTCCAACTCTTCCAGAACTTCCTGAGATGATGAGACAGGGTAAAGGTCAGACCACCCAGGTCACCTGTCCTGTGTATTTCTTGTAGGGCATTGTGAGAGCAATTAAGGATTTCCAGGGCCCTCTGAAGGAGCATGAGGTGAAGATCTTTGTACGAAGAGGAGGCCCGAACTACCAGGAAGGGTTACGTGTCATGGGAGAAGTTGGTAAGGACCAAGCTTTTCCTTAAGTTTTGTTCTTGCATCTTATTTCTTCCACCTGCTCTCTGCTGAGCCTTCTCAAGGTTAAATGTTTCTCTTTGGCAGAAGCTCACCTTGTTCCTTCCCCCCCCCACCAAGGCTGACTACTGCTGTGTGTCTCCACAGGGAAGACCACTGGCATCCCCATCCATGTCTTTGGCACGGAGACTCACATGACTGCGATCGTGGGCATGGCGCTGGGCCACCGCCCGATCCCCAACCAGCCGCCCACCGCTGCCCACACCGCCAACTTCCTCCTCAACGCCAGCGGCAGCCCCTCGGTGAGTTCCCCCTGTGCCGTGAAAGGGGACAGGGTGGAAATGGGTCTTAGCCACCACTGTATTTGTAGAGAGCTTTACAAAAGCGAATGTGGCTCTGCCCGCATGGTTTGAGGAAGGGCCACCCCAATGCCCACCTCGCTCGTGGCAGAAAATGTGACCTCTCAAATCCAGAATGTGACTCTTGTACCTACTGGGTCATTAAGGAGTTTTCCCTTCCCTGACTGAAACAGCCTTATCTTAAAATCAGTTTTCTTTGGTTTTCTTTGTAGCAGACCAGCGTGGCCAAAGTGGCCGTTTCCTCCTCTGTGCTCCAGGGGTTCCTGGCACTGTCCCTCACTGACTTGGTTTCTGAATCTTTCAGACTCCCGCACCGAGCAGAACCGCCTCCTTCTCTGAGTCCAAAACAGATGGTATTGCTCCAGCCAAGAAGGCAAAACCAACAGCACCTCTTGGTAAGTCCAGCCCTGGCAGTGCTCTGCTGCTCCCAAAGGCAGGACGGGCACGAGACAAATGCTTTTTTTTTTTTTTCTGGACATAAAGGGAAGCAATTTCGTGGTACCTGCTTATCTTTGTCTTGAGTGTAGTTAGGTGGTTTTAGCTGTCACTTGTTTTTTAACAAAAGCAAAACCCAAAAGCCCCAAGTGCTGTGGGGAGGAGGGCAGCTCAGCACCTGCCCACGTGCCCAGCCCTTGGGCTGGCAGCAGCCAGCTCTGTCACGCTGTTGCCTGAGTGATTCTCTCTTTAACAGATTCAATCCCAGCCTCGACACCTGGCTCAGGTAGGACCCGTGTGACCAGCTGAATGTGCCTGGCCTTGCTGGCAGCTGACTTTTAGTTCTTAGTTTTGTGGCTGTCTTTTCTCTCCAAAAGTTTGCCGTGTTGTCTGGTCTTCCCGCCTGCCCAGCATATTTAGCTGTCACCATGTGACCTTCTCATCTGGTTTTTCAAGTGTAGATCACATATGCCTTTGCACAAACACTTTATTTCTGGGGGAGAGAGGGACTGGTCTCAAACTTCAGTTTTTCTTCCCTCCCCACAACCACTACAGAGAAGAACAGCCCCAGACACATTGTGAAAAGCTCTGTTACTTTGATTTCCAAAAGGAGGAGTCACTAACTGTGCCCAGTAACTGGCATCTTGTTTCAAAGGGAAGCAAAGTAGTGCAGGGGCCCTGCTTATCAGGCTTGGAAAGTACCTTTGAGATTCTCTTGAGCTCTGTGCTGAGAATAACCTGCTGAATCAGGGGCAAAGTAGAGCTTCAAGTTACCTCCCTTGTCATGAAGAGGGACAGTAGAAGGGGAATTCTCAGATTATTGCTTGTGTGATCTCAGATAAACAGCATCACCTCTCTGGGCCTGCATTTTACTGTTCCTGGGAACACTCATGCTGCCTCCTTGCAGGCACCTACAAGATAAACAGAATTTTCATGGTAAGCAAATCCCTAATAACAAGTCAAGTTGCAGTTGAATCTGAACTGTGAGTGTGTAGGTCTGGAGAGCAGAGATTGATTCCTTGTTGAAGCCAGTGTCCTGTTTAATCCCTAACACTGTTTACCCTTGATTCAAAGCCAGAAGGAACTCAGCAATAGCTTGAGTTGGCATCAGCAGGTGGACCAGCTCTGAGTTTTTACAAGTTTTAAAACGAATTCTGCTTGGAGACAAAGGGAGGGACCCAACGTTGTGCTGTGACAAGTGGTGTAAATAGACTTTAGGCCAACAGTCCATCCTCACTGGCTGAACTGTTGCCTTTCCTGTGACTCTGTCCACTGAAGCCAAGTTTTGTGCTATATGTAAGTTCTTGGAGCCGTCAAGTTTGTATTGGATTCTGGTCATTAAAAAAAAAAATACTGAAAAGAAAAGCTGAGTGCGTTGAGCTCCTTTACTTTTTGTTCCCTCCATTTCCTGCTTTTCTTTTCGTTTCCTACTGTTCTTCTGTGGTGCCCCGACAAACCTCCTGTGGGCCACATGCAAATAAATAAATAAAATTCAAAGTTCTCTTCAGCTTTGCAGAAGAAAACTGGGAGGAACATGAATGGCCCATGAGAGGAGAGGAAGAGGCAGTTTTCACTTCTCTCCTCTCCTACGCCAGCTCCACCCTGCAATTCACTTGCCCGTTTAGTGAACCCCAAAACCTGGCTGTTGTGTTCAGAATCCAGGGAAAGGGTTGCTGTGCTTCGTTTACAGTTTCTTCCTTAATTTGGACAGTGTGGCTACTCCATCCTGCAGTTCACGTCTTGGTTCAGTTTGGGGGAGGGGAATATGCTCACTCAGGAGCCTTTCAGCAGCCGTTTGGCAAAGCTGCAGTTTGGGTCTTGCTCAGATGTACAGTTTGAACATGGTTTGTTTCTTTGCCCTCTCTGAGCAGGTAAAGCCACGACACTGTTCAGCCGCCACACCAAAGCGATCGTGTGGGGGATGCAGACCCGGGCTGTCCAAGGAATGCTGGACTTTGATTATGTTTGCTCCCGGGACGAGCCGTCGGTGGCTGCCATGGTTTATCCATTCACGTAAGTAGCCTGTGACTGCATCACTTTTGACTGCTTCCCTCCAACTCTTCTGTGAGCTTCCCCCTCTCCCAGTCTCTGTGGTTCTTTAGTGGAGCTCTGCCCTGGACTCCATCCCTGCTGGAACACCTTCTCCTCCGCTCCCTTCCACCCCTGGCTTGGCTTTGCAGGCTGCTCAGTTTCCCTCAACCACTGATTTTGGGCTGTGCTGTTGAAACAGCTGAATGTTCACCACAGAACTGAAGTTTCACTTCATGTGCCTGTCAAAAGGTATCCAAGTTGTGTTCTTCACTCAGTGAGTAAGGCAGGTGTGACTGCCTGGGCTTTCTGTACAGCTCAGCAGAGGCAGGCAGGCTGAGTAAGGCTCCTTCCCTGCATCTGTTCTTTGACATGTGCTTGTCTGAGACACCTTGATTTGTGCCTGCAGCAGCAGGAATTTCCCCTCCAAATATTAGCCAGAATCATAGTCGCTCTGCTAAAGCAGTCTGGCTGGTATGTAGCCAAACAAAATTTAAAAAAAACTAAAATCTTATTCATGCTCTTTCCAATAGCAGCAGTGGTTCCTTAGCAGGCAGGAAGCCCATGGATCCTTCAGTGGGATAGAGAGTTCCCTGGTGGTGTTCACTCTCTTGTACTCATCCCTATGGGGATGCGAGGGACCGTTGAGTGTTTCAAGTTAGCCTCTGGAGGAACTTCCAGAGCATGGCTGTGTGTGAGCTGTTTCATTGTACCCCCGAGCGTGGGGGTCTCGCTGTGTAACAGGACAGGTAGGGAGAAGGGAAGCAGTGGCCGTCACTTCCAGTACAGTGAGGTGGGAGCACAGAGCCAGGCAGGAGCCTTGGTTCATTCCTGTGGTATTTACAGACATCCTGGAGAGCTGATGTCTAATCAACCTCTGTCCTGCAGAGAATTTCTCCTCTTGACAATTAAGACCTCACACTGTTACTCTGCAGCTCTGATGGTAATTGCAGCTCTGTAATAACTTCTCAGCAAGTGCAAACCTCGGGGTGCTGAGTGCAGGCACAGCCACGGGTGAGTGGCAGCCCCTGGCAGAGCTGCAGTTGATTACAGAAGAAAAAGCAATAAGGATTAAAGTTTAAGGCTACCTGTAATTATCTAATTCTGCTTGACCTTTTGGTGGAAGCCAGGCTGGCAAAACCTGGAATGTTCTGTCACGAATGTACCAGTATGGGAACACAGCTGGTATCTCTACACTCTTAAATGACTGCACAGTCAGAGTTAATGCAGGCCTGGTCGGAGCATCTGCTGTGTACAAAATACCTACAGTGAAACCTTCCCAGGTGCTTCCCTTCCAGTGCCTGTGGGGTGAGGAGTGTCTCACTGTAGCAGGATTGGGAAGCTGGCCCTCCCGTTGCTGTCCTGGCTGTTCCCCACAGATGCTGATTTCCCATTTCCCCAGCCTGGTGTTTACTCCAGCCCAGTGACGCAGCTTTGCACACCTCTCATTCATTACTCTCTCTGTGCCTCATTCTGTCTTCCAGCTTGGAGTAGAGTTAAGGCTCTGGTAACTTCACTGTGGGAGAGCTTATTCATCTTGCTGGATGCCTCTGTCCCCATTAGCCCGTCTCCTTCCATATGCTGCTCTGTCCTATACTCTGAAGAACCTTCTGCTGTCATATGGTCCCTCCCCACACATGCTCACGTGCTCGTGAATGTCTCAGTCAGTCTCGAGGGCTGAGCACGGGGTTTGTAAACTCCTCTGTCTGCATGCACTGTGTCCCTTTGCCTTTCCAGCAGCCTAAAGGTCAGGGCTTTTCCATCTTCTCCTCCACAGTGGTGACCACAGGCAGAAGTTCTACTGGGGCCACAAAGAAATCCTGATTCCAGTCTACAAGAATATGTCAGATGCCATGAAGAAGCACCCAGAGGTGGATGTTCTCATCAACTTTGCATCCCTGCGCTCTGCCTACGACAGCACTGTGGAAACCATGAATTATCCCCAGGTGAGCGTGGGATCCAGAAGAAGCCCAAGAGAAGACCCTTTCGGCAGGGTACCAGTGTTTCTTAAACTGTGATGGCATTAGTGAGTTGTCTTGATCTTCCAGCTTGGCAGATAAACACCCCAGTTCTAAGCCCTTACAGACTGTAAGGGAAGGTACTGGGGTTCCATCACAATCCTGATGCTGTGCTTGCAATTAGTGTAAGAGGAACTCGGTACCTCTTGGTTAGGAGTAACTACTTCAGGCTGATTAAAATACAGTGCTGCTCTGATGTGCAAGGGAGAGAAAATTCCCTGACCAGAGCATTGAGACTGCTGGGAAGATTATGACAGACTGTGGATCTGTGCACTGGGCCTTCCTGGATGAGAATGCGTGGAGTGACCTCCCAGGGGCCTGACAAGGGGCAACTTCTGTGGGTACCAATGGTTTTCTTTCTCTTGCTGCAGATCCGCACCATTGCCATTATTGCCGAGGGCATTCCAGAGGCCCTGACACGCAAACTGATCAAGGCAGCTGATAAAAAAGGAGTCACCATCATTGGGCCTGCAACTGTAAGTACTGATGGCTGCCTTCCCCTGTCTTTCTTAACCTTCAGATCAGCTTTTTCCAGTGGATGAAGTGCATCCTACAATTCGCTTTGTTTTTAGTCACGGGAGGTGTGTGTTAGTCTCTCATTTTAAGGTCCTTGCCATCCTCCCTTGTCTGCACAAATGCTGACAAGGCTGCCTTACAGAAACATTCCTCTGTTTCGTGGTGTTTTAAAGGGCTTTACATCTTTCTTGTAGGTTGGTGGGATCAAGCCCGGTTGCTTTAAAATAGGCAACACAGGAGGCATGCTGGATAACATCCTGGCATCGAAGCTGTACCGCCCTGGCAGTGTGGCCTACGTGTCCCGGTCTGGAGGAATGTCCAATGAGCTCAACAACATCATCTCCCGAACCACTGACGGGGTCTATGAGGGGGTGGCCATCGGAGGAGACAGGTACGAGTCGGCATCTTCAGCAGACTCTGGTTTTCAAGTCAGTCAACAGAAGAATCGTTGGTAATTTGGAGGAAGAAGGGCAGGTTGGCTGTTGATTTTTTTTTTTTTCCTTTCAGAAAAGTTTGTGAAATCAATTTCTACCATTTTCCCCTGTATTGCACACAGATATCCTGGCTCAACTTTTATGGATCATGTCTTGCGTTATCAGGATACTCCAGGAGTGAAGATGATTGTAGTACTGGGGGAGGTGAGTGAGACCACTTCACTCCTACCTGAGAAATACCAGTGTGTGATTTTGTTTTGGGAGCATCTGACCTGCTAAATAGCAGCTACTTATACTATTCTTGAATATCCCAATTTTTATTTCTTGCTGCTTTTATCAAAAAAAAAATTGCATGCATTCCACAGGCAAGTTTAGTCTTCACTACTTCAAAAAAAACCCAACAAAATTCAGGAAACTTTGTTCTGAGACTTCAGCTGTTACTTGGTGAAAAAGGAGGGAAAATCCCAGCAACGTCTCCAGTGTGTGTCTTGGAGCTGGTTTCCACAAAAGTGCAGTTTGGAATCATATCTCTCTCCCTGCAGATCGGAGGCACAGAGGAGTACAAGATCTGCAGGGGTGTTAAAGAAGGCCGGATCACCAAGCCAATGGTGTGCTGGTGTATTGGTACCTGTGCCACCATGTTCTCCTCAGAGGTACGTGCAAAAAGGGGAAAAACACATAGAATGAGGATAAATCCACAACAGGAAGAGAAACCCAATTCTCTCACTGTGCCTAAACCTTCCAGAATTGCCAGTGGCAACTTTAATGTGCAGAAGTTCATAAATATAAATGATAAAAGCTTTTTGTGCTTCTATGGTGTTTCACAGGAGATTTCTAGGGGATTCTGCTTACTTGTGAAGGGAGCCCAAAGTTCCCAGGGAATGCAACAAATTCCAATAGCCACCTGCTTCTGGAGTGGGAATGGGTGCCTGTAGTCCTTACTGTTCTCCCTTCTCCTATTTGTAGGTGCAGTTTGGCCATGCAGGAGCTTGTGCCAACCAGGCTTCCGAAACTGCTGTGGCAAAGAACAAGGCCTTGAAGGAAGCTGGGGTGTTTGTTCCCCGGAGTTTCGATGAGCTGGGAGAGCTCATTCAGTAAGTCACACTCACAGAGCACCTTCAGCAGAGACAAAAGCAGTCAGGGCACTGATTCTGACCTCATGGGGAATATATTCCTGCTTAAGGAAAGCAACTGTTACTCATTGTGGGGTTTTAAAGTCTGGGTTAGGACCACCTCGCTTGGATCCCTTAAAAGGACCAAATGGATTCTCTCCCTAGGTCTGTGTACCAGGATCTTGTGGCCAGAAAAGTGATCGAACCAGCTGAGGAAGTGCCTCCTCCAACTGTGCCAATGGATTACTCCTGGGCAAGGGTGAGCTCTTGGGTTCCTTGGAACCAGACAAGGCATTTGCTGGGATTCTGGATGCCGTGTTGGGGTTACACCTTGTGCTTTAGTGTTACTTGTGAGCTCCCCGGCTGCACTGGTTCTGAGCTGTGGAAGCTGCTCTGAGGGCAAGCCTCAGGCGTTGCTGTTTGCCTGCTCTGCCCGGTACTGCCCTTGCTGCCAGTGTGGGTGTTTAACATCCCATCTTTACGCTTCAATTCCAGGAGCTGGGACTGATTCGCAAACCAGCTTCCTTCATGACCAGCATCTGTGACGAGCGAGGGCAGGAGCTGATCTATGCTGGGATGCCCATCACTGAGGTCTTCAAAGAGGAGATGGGAATTGGAGGGGTTCTGGGCCTGCTGTGGTTTCAGAGGAGGTGAGGCAGCTCTTGTGAAAGATCACAAATTCTTTGTTTTGGAGTTTTCCTTGTTTATTAGTGGAGTTCTAAGCAAAAAAGTAACTCCAGGGTTCCTTTGTGAACGTAGATTCGCTGGAATGCCATCTCTGTAATCCCTCCTTTAGACCATGTCAACATTTCAGGCTACATACAATATGTTTTAGTCTTAGGATGGAGTTTTCCACAAGTTTTGTGGTGCATTGAGGAAATTTCTTTGTTCTAGGCCTGATTCACACTTTCTGACTACTTGTTTATTGTGTCACCTCAGCTCTGGAGAGTCTGGAGACTTGACAAGCATTTTCACTTGTGTTCTGTCCCCTGACTGACCCGGTGTCTGTGCCCAGGTTGCCCAGGTACGCCTGCCAGTTCATCGAGATGTGCCTGATGGTGACAGCAGACCATGGGCCGGCCGTGTCTGGGGCTCACAACACCATCGTCTGCGCCAGGGCTGGCAAAGATCTCGTCTCGAGCCTCACTTCAGGCCTTCTCACTATTGTGAGTACCTGAGATCCAGGAGGTTTAGCTTTTGTTATTAATTACTCTTCTAGGTTCCATTACTATTAATTTAAGATTTGAATTGACTGCAGAGCCATGGGCTGGTGATGTCTATTCATTCACACCTTGAATTTCAACTCTAATAGTCCAGTGCTCTCTGTTTCAAACTGTGTCCATTTTTCCAGTAAGCCAGAACTAGTTTGTCTCATCTGAGTCTAGAAGTATTTTGTAGCAGCCAAATTGCTGTCAGTATTGCCCCTGTTTGGTTGCCTGGTTTCTTCCAAGACTGACAAGTAAAAATGTGACTAAAACAGACTTTGGAATTGCATTTTCCCCCACAT